>NC_091301.1:6377492-6387492 GCF_038502225.1 Cherax quadricarinatus
TAATGATGTATCACAGTGGGCACCTGTGACGAGCGGGGTCCCACAGGGGTCGGTCCTAGGACCAGTGCTATTTTTGGTATATGTGAACGACATGACGGAAGGGTTAGACTCAGAAGTGTCCCTGTTTGCAGATGATGTGAAGTTAATGAGGAGAATTAAATCTGATGAGGACCAGGCAGGACTTCAAAGAGACCTGGACAGACTGGACACCTGGTCCAGCAAATGGCTTCTCGAATTTAATCCTGCCAAATGCAAAGTCATGAAGATAGGGGAAGGGCACAGAAGACCACAGACAGAGTATAGGCTAGGTGGCCAAAGACTGCAAACCTCACTCAAGGAGAAAGATCTTGGGGTGAGTATAACACCGAGCATGTCTCCGGAAGCACACATCAATCAGATAACTGCTGCAGCATATGGGCGCCTGGCAAACCTGAGAACAGCATTCCGATACCTTAGTAAGGAATCATTCAAGACACTGTACACCGTGTATGTCAGGCCCATACTGGAGTATGCAGCACCTGTTTGGAACCCGCACTTGATAAAGCACGTCAAGAAACTAGAGAAAGTACAAAGGTTTGCAACAAGGTTAGTTCCAGAGCTAAGGGGAATGTCCTATGAAGAAAGATTAAGGGAAATCGGCCTGACGACACTGGAGGACAGGAGGGTCAGGGGAGACATGATAACGACATATAAAATACTGTGTGGAATAGACAAGGTGGACAAAGACAGGATGTTCCAGGGAGGGGACACAGAAACAAGAGGCCACAATTGGAAGTTGAAGACACAAATGAGTCAGAGAGATAGTAGGAAGTATTTCTTCAGTCATAGAGTTGTAAGGCAGTGGAATAGCCTAGAAAATGACGTAGTGGAGGCAGGAACCATACACAGTTTTAAGACGAGGTTTGATAAAGCTCATGGAGCGGGGAGAGAGAGGGCCTAGTAGCAACCAGTGAAGAGGCGGGGCCAGGAGCTAGGACTCGACCCCTGCAACCACAAATAGGTGAGTACAAATAGGTGAGTACACACACACACACATACACACACACACATGAATTAAGGTTGATTATTGAAAGACAGGAGAAGAAGAAGGAGGAGGAAGAGGAAGAAGAGGAGAAGGACGAGGAGGAAGAGGAGGAGGAAGAAGAGGAGAAGGAGGAGGAGGAAGAGGAAGAGGAAGAAGAGGAGAAGGACGAGGAGGAAGAGGAAGAGGAAGAAGAGGAAAAGGAGGAGGAGGAAGAGGAAGAGGAAGAAGAGGAGAAGGACGAGGAGGAAGAGGAGGAGGAAGAAGAGGAGAAGGAGGAGGAGGAAGAGGAAGAGGAAGAAGAGGAGAAGGACGAGGTGAGGAGAGGAGGAGGAAGAAAGAGGAGAAGGAGGAGGAGGAAGAGAAGAGGAAGGAAGAGGGAGAAGGACGAGGAGGAAGAGGGAAGTGAAGAAGAGGAAAGGAGGAGGAGGAAGAGAAGAGAGGAAGAGAGGAGCGATATGGAGGAAGAGAGGAAGAAGAGGAGAGAAGGAGGAGGAGAAGAGGAAGAGGAAGAAGAGGAAAGGAGGAGGAACCATCACCAGAGGTAAGATGTGTGGTGATGGGACCCCCATCTCCAGATGTAAGATGTGTGGTGATGGGACCCCCATCTCCAGATGTAAGATGTGTGGTGATGGGACCTCCATCACCAGAGGTAAGATGTGTGGTGATGAGACCTCCATCACCAGAGGTAAGATGTGTGGTGATGGGACCCCCATCACCAGAGGTAAGATGTGTGGTGATGGGACCTCCATCACCAGAGGTAAGATGTGTGGTGATGGGACCTCCATCACCAGAGGTAAGATGTGTGGTGATGGGACCTCCATCACCAGAGGTAAGATGTGTGGTGATGGGACCTCCATCACCAGAGGTAAGATGTGTGGTGATGGGACCCCCATCACCAGAGGTAAGATGTGTGGTGATGGGACCTCCATCACCAGAGGTAAGATGTGTGGTGATGGGACCTCCATCACCAGAGGTAAGATGTGTGGTGATGGGACCTCCATCACCAGAGGTAAGATGTGTGGTGATGGGACCTTCATCACCAGAGGTAAGATGTGTGGTGATGGGACCTCCATCACCAGAGGTAAGATGTGTGGTGATGGGACCCCATCACCAGAGGTAAGATGTGTGGTGATGAGACCTCCATCACCAGAGGTAAGATGTGTGGTGATGGGACCTCCATCACCAGATGTAAGATGTGTGGTGATGGGACCTCCATCACCAGAGGTAAGATGTGTGGTGATGAGACCTCCATCACCAGAGGTAAGATGTGTGGTGATGGGACCTCCATCACCAGAGGTAAGATGGGCTGTGAGAAGGGTCACAACCTGTCTCCACCCATCTGGGTGTAACCACCCAGGACAGGTGAGCAAACACTGGGATAGATTTATTAGAAGACATTTCGGTCTTGGGACCCTGATCACTTCTAAGCAAGTAATGAAGGGTCCAGAACCGAAACCTTCTCTGATGAGTGCCAATGTTGGCTTACATGACTTTCTTGTTGGCATCTTTAGCATAGTTGATACCAGCCACGCTATTAACTCCCACACACCACCACCCACACACCACCACCCACACACCACCACCACACACCACCACCCACACACCACCACCCACACACCACCACCCACACACCACCACCCACCCACCACCACCCACACACCACCACCCACACACCACCACCCACACACCACCACCACACACCACCACCCACACACCACCACCCACACACCACCACCCACACACCACCACCCACACACCACCACCCACACACCACCACCCACACACCACCACCACACACCACCACCCACACACCACCACCCACACACCACCACCCACACACCACCACCCACACACCACCACCCACACACCACCACCCACACACCACCACCCACACACCACCACCACACACCACCACCCAGACACCACCACCACACACCACCACCCACACACCACCACCCACACACCACCACCCACACACCACCACCCACCCACCACCACCCACACACCACCACCTACACACCACCAACACACCACCACCCACACACCACCACCTACACACCACCGCCACACACCACCACCCACACACCACCACCCACCCACCACCCACACACCACCACCCACCCACCACCACCACTACACACCACCACTACACACCACCACCCACACACCACCACCCACACACCACCACCCACACACCACCAGCACACACCACCACCCACACACCACCACCCATACACCACCACCCACACACCACCACCCACCCACCACCACCCACACACCACCACCCACACACCACCACCACCCACCACCACCCACACACCACCACCCACACACCACCACCACACACCCCCACCCACACACCACCACCCACACACCACCACCCACCCACCACCACCCACCCACCACCACCCACCCACCACCACCACACACCACCACCCACACACCACCACCCACACACCACCACCCACACGCCACCACCCACACACCACCACCACACACCACCACCCACACACCACCTCCCACACACCACCACCCACACACCACCACCCACCCACCACCACCCACACACCACCACCAACACACCACCACCCAAACACCACTACCACACACCACCACCCACACACCACCACCACACACCACCACCCACACACCACCACCCACACACCACCACCCACACACCACCACCCACACACCACCACCCACACACCACCACCCACACACCACCACCTACACACCACCTACACACCACCACCCACACACCACCACCTACACACCACCAACACACCACCACCCACACACCACCACCTACACACCACCTACACACCACCACCTACACACCACCACCTACACACCACCACCTACACACCACCACCTACACACCACCACCTACACACCACCACCTACACACCACCACCTACACACCACCACCTACACACCACCACCTACACACCACCAACACACCACCACCCACACACCACCACCCACACACCACCACCTACACCCCACCCACACACCACCACCACACACACCTCCACCCACACACCTCCACCCACACACCACCACCCACACACCACCCACACACCTCCACCCACACACCTCCACCCACACACCTCCACCCACACACCTCCACCCACACACCTCCACCCACACACCTCCACCCACACACCACCACCCACACACCACCACCCACACACCACCACCCACACACCACCACCTACACACCACCAACACACCACCACCCACACACCACCACCCACACACCACCACCTACACACCACCAACACACCACCACCCACACACCACCACCCACACACCACCACCCACCCACCACCACCCACACACCACCACCCACACACCACCAACCACACACCACCACCCACACACCACCACCCACACACCACCACCCACACACCACCACCCACACACCACCACCCACACACCACCACCTACACACCACCAACACACCACCACCCACACACCACCACCCACACACCACCCCCCCCCCACCACCCCCCAACCAACACCCCCAACACACCACCCCCCACCCACCACCACCCACCCACCACCACCCACACACCACCACCCACACACCACCGTCCACACACCCACCAGTGACTGACTAGGATACTGTATGTGTACGCATGCCTTTGCTCAGGTGATGTCCATGTCAGTGATTTCCCTCAGCTGAGAGTGTTCATGACTGTGATGATTACATTCTCCCTTCCCTCTCTCTCTCTCTCTCTCTCTTTCTCTCCATGCATCACTTTCACCCACATATGCCTCAACTATTACGTAGTTACGTATTAAATTGTTCCACTCACTCTTTCACGTGTGTGTGTGGTTCTGGTGCGCCTGTCAGGAGAAAGGTGAAAATGCCTGGTGAAGCAGCGGATGTTAAGCCGTATTGTGACCTCCGCGTTTTGTTACGACGGATGACCTGGGCGATAGTCCGGTCAGTCTGCTTGTGGCACTATCAAGACTACGGTGACCTTCACCAGCTCCAAGTCTGAGGGACTGATTACCTCATCTTTTGTATGTTGTCCTACATTTTTTTTCACATTATGTATTTGTATTGATAAAGTCAGTGGATGGCGGACCGTGTACAAAGTTACCCGGATGTTGTACATGTGTCTGATTCTTTATATTGCCGGTATTGTATACCGTTCATGCACAATTATCATTCATTGTTTACTTCTGGCACTCCAGGGAGCTTCATGTCAGGATTAAGGACACTCTCACACTGGATAAAACACTCCCACACTGGACAAAACACTCCCACACTGGACAAAACACTCCCACACTGGACAAAACACTCCCACACTGGACAAAACACTCCCACACTGGGCAAAACACTCCCACACTGGACAAAACACTCCCACACTAAACAAAACACTCCCACACTGAACAAAACACTCCCACACTGAATAAAACACTCCCATTCTTGACAAAACACTCCCACACTGGACAAAACACTCCCACACTAAACAAAGTATTCTCACACTGGACAAAACACTCCCACACTAGACAAAACACTCTTACACTGGACAAAACATTCTTACACTGGACAAAACATTCTTGCACTGGACAAAACACTCTCACACTGGAAATAACTCTCCATTTTGGATGTTACGTTGTTCACCAGCGTCCCATTAAAACAAAGTTATCCTTACCGTCCGTCACCAGGTCTCGTGAACTACATATTTCTCCGTCACCAGGTCTCGTGAACTACATGTTTCTCCGTCACCAGGTCTCGTGAACTACATATTTCTCCGTCACTCTCGTGAACTACATGTTTCTCCGTCACCAGGTCTCGTGAACTACATGTTTCTCCGTCACCAGGTCTCGTGAACTACATGTTTCTCCGTCACCAGGTCTCGTGAACTACATGTTTCTCCGTCACCAGGTCTCGTGAACTACATATTTCTCCGTCACCAGGTCTCGTGAACTACATGTTTCTCCGTCACCAGGTCTCGTGAACTACATGTTTCTCCGTCACCAGGTCTCGTGACGTACAACTGTTTCTACTTCGGTAAGAGACTTTACGTGTGTGGAGGTGGGGTCCCCAGCCAGCGTGGTCCTCGCCAGTCGCGACACGTGAGAACGAGAGAATCGGTGACATCATCCCTGCTGGAGTATCCTGGATGAGGTGTCCAGATAACATCCTCAACATCGCATACAAAACACTTCATCATTTCCTGCTGAGAGGTTACCTACCTCCACGCTGCCGAGTCTTTGCTGAGAGGTTACCTACCTCCTCGCTGCCGAGTCTTTGCTGAGAGGTTACCTACCTCCACGCTGCCGAGTCTTTCATTCAATTCGCTCTGGAAGAGGAAAAACACCAACACTCTTCCTTTCCTCCTACGTTCTCATTCACAAAAGCATAAAAAGGCACAATACTGCGACTGGAACAATACACTTATAACCCGCATATAGAAGAGAGAAGGTTATGACGTTTCGGTCTGACTTGTAAATGGCTCAAGTCTGACCGAAACGTAGTCATAAGCTTGTCTCCAAAGTGCGGGTTATCTGTGTATTCCCCAAAACACTTCTAGTAACTCCCTTCAGTTTAGTGTGCATCGTTAACCCACCTATCACAATGGCCTCGTTCTTCGCCGGTCTCTCCACTTCACTAGAGTCAAAATGGCGTTCTATCTGTTTCTTTTCAAGTGCTCTCAGAAACTGCGGCTCCCATTTCCCGGAAGACTCGTGCCCCAAAATCACTGAGATCTTCCGCACTTTACATCTTCCTGTCACCTTCACACGGGAGTGTAGAAGGAAAACACGGAGGAACAATTAATACTCGGAGAAACGACAGCAAGAGTAGCCGCTTCTTATTCTTCCGTATTTCCTCGGCTCTTAAGAACGCTTCCGGGTTACTTAAAAAGTCAGTGACATCACTGCCACCCTCATCTCTACCACTGTCGAAGAGGTGGTATACCAGCCTCTGGGAAAATGCGGCCATTTACAACATCGCTTGAAGGTATACAGGGGTGCTGAAGCATTGGTGGTTATAATTATAACTAATTTTTAAAGGGGCAGAAGGCCACGGTCAGATGACCAAAAGCTCCAGCTCCAGGTCATCATATGGCTAAGACTCGCTTCAGGAAAGACTTGTCCTGTTTCCTGACAAACCTTAACTAACCTAACCTAACCTCGTGGAGGTCTATATGAGGGGGCAGCCACACGAGACCTTAACTTTAATTCGTCTGTCAATAATTTGTGTGCATCTGTGTCTGGCCTCATACACACACAGGGATACAGAAAGTATAGATATACCCTCTGTATCCCTGTGTGTGTGTGAGGGTATAGGTATACAATCTGTATCCCTGTGTGTGTGAGGGTATAGGTATATCATCTGTATGCCTGTGTGTGTGAGAGAGTATAGGTATACCCTGTGTGTCCCTGTACTGTTTGTAATGGCTTGACAAAGCACCTGGAGAGAGAAACATTGCCACAATAAAAATGTCACATTAATTGTATCTGTCTCCTTTTTACCTAACGTAACCCGTTTCGGTCGGCGTTCAGGCCACTGAGAGCCAGCACGCTGGCAGGCGACACTGAAACTCAGGCTCGAGGCTGTTACCTCTGTGTTTTTACCCTGTCATTCCCGCATCAATTCCCCGAAGCGCAACATTTCGAGTCTAAAATAGTTTGCAATCACTGTACTTCTGAGTGATTGTAGTTTCCTCACTGCGGCAGTGGTAATATTAGACTCCTCCTCTTAATGAGGACATGACCCTCAGGTCTGCAAGAGTCCTCACTGGTTTATGTTTGCGCGGGGGGTCAAGACTCAGCTCCTGGGCCCCCGCTTTGACCTGCGTGTCTGTACGAGCGTTGATGTCTTGCGTGTGTAAGTTGCCGTCAGCTCTCGGACAGTGTTTATAGCCCAGCTGGTAGGTGTTGACAGCCCACCTGGTGGGCCTTTACATCCAGCTGGTAGATATTCACAGCCCAGGTGATATAACTTAGGCAGCTTCTGCTCTTATGACTAAAATGATAAGATTTTCTCTGTCTGGTCACTGCCGCAGCGCAAAACAGCCACATACCCGCTAGCGACTGGAAACCGCAGATCCGCTTGCGACTGGACGCCGCAGATCCGCCTGCGGCTGGACATTGTTCCAGGGGTGTTAGAGACTTGTAGAAAGCGAGAGATAACAGGTTCCCCTGCAGTGTTGCCAGTCAGGCACGCCCAGACTGGCAACACTTAATACTATAGCAGGAATTTTTTTTATTTTTTTTTTTGGTAACTGTGGCTCGATCATCTAGAAATCCTGTTTTCCGGATCAGGACTACACGCACATGCTTGCGTGTACACACACACACACACACACGACAAGGCTCTTGAAGCAGAGAGATAGGACCTAGTAGCGACTAGTGACGAGGCGAGGGCCAGGAGCTATGAATCGACAATTGCAACCACATATAGATGCTCACATATAGGTGAGTACACACACACACACACGTATAGATACATAACACTCACGATCACAACCGCCAGCAACCTCACCATCTACCGTCTCACCGAAGAACTCAGAATTTCTCAGTAGAAATCAGTAGGACGGTGTGGATAACAAACAAAGGGAAAATATTAATGGAATTAGCCCATGAAGAAGCAGCAATCACTCTGGCGGGTCTGATACACGAAGAGAGAGAATGTTGAGCCTACGAGACCAGAACTGTACACAAATGATCAGTTATGTGTGTGATTGTGATGATTATTGTCCAGCATCACGTGAGAGAAAGTGATACAATAGTTATGCTAGATTAGTTAGAAGTGATTCTAGTAAGAGATAGCAACACAACAATCATACTAGACCTAGCATTAACTAGAAGTAACTAGCACTGAGACAATCAACACAATTAACTAGAAGTAACTATAGCATGCCAGGTTACGTTACACTAGGTTAGGTTAGGTCAGGCTAAGCTAGGTTAGGTCAGATAATCATACAAAAAAAAAATATTAGTTCAACAACAAATAAGTACATTAAAAAAAAAAACTGGTGTGGCAACAGGTCTGGCAGCGCGTTGGCTGAGGGATACCGGGAAACGTTGAAATCTGCACGTGTGTAACTAGCGGTGTGCCGACGGCTTGGCGTGGGTTACCGTCATCACAACCGCGACCCACCACACCACCAGCGGCCTGGTCTCAGACCAGGCCGCGGGGGCGGTGACCCCTGGAACCCTCTCCAGGTATCCCGTGACTTTATCAGTACACAAGGACGTAACTGGAACACAGAAGAACTGTAAATAAAAGATAAGATAAACAGTCCCTCAGTCTTGGACTTCGTGTGTTTACTCCATCGATTTTGAGAAAAGTGCAGCAAATGCTGTATAGAATTCGCATGACCTGACCTGACTTAGCATGACCTGACCTGACTTAGCATGACCTGACCTGACTTAGCATGACCTGACCCCTGGTGAGGAAGGCAGGAAGTTAAGTGTATCAACTAGCGAGGTGTTAAGTTTAATTTGAAAATTGTTATATTATCAAAACTTTCTTCTTGTGTCTCTCTTTCTCTTATTATTATTATTATTATTATTATTATTATTATTATTATTATTATTATTATTATTATTATTATTATTATTAATATTAATATTATTAATATTATTATTATTATTATTATTATTATTATTATTATTATTATTATTATTATTATTATTATTATTATTATTATTATTATTATTAATATTAATATTATTAATATTATTATTATTATTATTATTATTATTATTATTATTATTATTATTATTATTATTATTATTATTAATATTAATATTATTAATATTATTATTATTATTATTATTATTATTATTATTATTATTATTATTATTATTATTATTATTATTGGTCTCCCTGTCACACTGCATCATACAGGATGGGGACACGGTCCGGTGGTCCACTGTCGGACCAGCAGGAACAACAGTGTATCTACAACAAGCCGCAATGGCTGTATACAAACAGAAACTCCCGTT
>NC_091301.1:6392492-6407577 GCF_038502225.1 Cherax quadricarinatus
GCCAGACTGCCACAAGTACTTGTAACTAAGCCCAAGTCTGGCTACTACAACATCAGTCAGTGTATCTGCCAGACTGTCACAAGTACTTGTAACTAAGCCCAAGCCTGGCTACTACAACATCAGTCAGTGTATCTGCCAGACTGCCACAAGTACTTGTAACTAAGCCCAAGTCTTGCTACTACAACATCAGTCAGTGTATCTGCCAGACTGTCACAAGTACTTGTAACTAAGCCCAAGCCTGGCTACTACAACATCAGTCAGTGTATCTGCCAGACTGTCACAAGTACTTGTAACTAAGCCCAAGTCTGGCTACTGCAACATCAGTCAGTGTATCTGCCAGACTGTCAGAAGTACTTGTAACTAAGCCCAAGTCTGGCTACTACAACATCAGTCAGTGTATCTGCCAGACTGACACAAGTACTTGTAACTAAGCCCAAGTCTGGCTACTACAACATCAGTCAGTGTATCTGCCAGACTGTCACAAGTACTTGTAACTAAGCCCAAGCCTGGCTACTACAACATCAGTCAGTGTATCTGCCAGACTGCCACAAGTACTTGTAACTAAGCCCAAGTCTTGCTACTACAACATCAGTCAGTGTATCTGCCAGACTGTCACAAGTACTTGTAACTAAGCCCAAGTCTGGCTACTACAACATCAGTCAGTGTATCTGCCAGACTGTCACAAGTACTTGTAACTAAGCCCAAGTCTGGCTACTACAACATCAGTCAGTGTATCTGCCATACTGCCACAAGTACTTGTAACTAAGCCCAAGCCTGGCTACTACAACATCAGTCAGTGTATCTGCCAGACTGTCACAAGTACTTGTAACTAAGTCCTAGTCTGGCTACTACAACATCAGTCAGTGTATCTGCCAGACTGTCACAAGTACTTGTAACTAAGCCCAAGTCTGGCTACTACAACATCAGTCAGTGTATCTGCCATACTGCCACAAGTACTTGTAACTAAGCCCAAGTCTGGCTACTACAACATCAGTCATTGTATCTGCCAGACTGTCACAAGTACTTGTAACTAAGCCCAAGTCTGGCTACTACAACATCAGTCAGTGTATCTGCCAGACTGCCACAAGTACTTGTAACTAAGCCCAAGTCTGGCTACTACAACATCAGTCAGTGTATCTGCCAGACTGTCACAAGTACTTGTAACTAAGCCCAAGTCTGGCTACTACAACATCAGTCAGTGTATCTGCCAGACTGCCACAAGTACTTGTAACTAAGCCCAAGTCTTGCTACTACAACATCAGTCAGTGTATCTGCCAGACTGTCACAAGTACTTGTAACTAAGCCCAAGTCTGGCTACTACAACATCAGTCAGTGTATCTGCCAGACTGTCACAAGTACTTGTAACTAAGCCCAAGTCTGGCTACTACAACATCAGTCAGTGTATCTGCCAGACTGTCACAAGTACTTGTAACTAAGCCCAAGTCTGGCTACTACAACATCAGTCAGTGTATCTGCCATACTGCCACAAGTACTTGTAACTAAGCCCAAGCCTGGCTACTACAACATCAGTCAGTGTATCTGCCAGACTGTCACAAGTACTTGTAACTAAGTCCAAGTCTGGCTACTACAACATCAGTCAGTGTATCTGCCAGACTGTCACAAGTACTTGTAACTAAGCCCAAGTCTGGCTACTACAACATCAGTCAGTGTATCTGCCATACTGCCACAAGTACTTGTAACTAAGCCCAAGTCTGGCTACTACAACATCAGTCAGTGTATCTGCCAGACTGTCACAAGTACTTGTAACTAAGCCCAAGTCTGGCTACTACAACATCAGTCAGTGTATCTGCCAGACTGCCACAAGTACTTGTAACTAAGCCCAAGTCTGGCTACTACAACATCAGTCAGTGTATCTGCCAGACTGTCACAAGTACTTGTAACTAAGCCCAAGTCTGGCTACTACAACATCAGTCAGTGTATCTGCCAGACTGCCACAAGTACTTGTAACTAAGCCCAAGTCTTGCTACTACAACATCAGTCAGTGTATCTGCCAGACTGTCACAAGTACTTGTAACTAAGCCCAAGTCTGGCTACTACAACATCAGTCAGTGTATCTGCCAGACTGTCACAAGTACTTGTAACTAAGCCCAAGTCTGGCTACTACAACATCAGTCAGTGTATCTGCCAGACTGCCACAAGTACTTGTAACTAAGCCCAAGTCTTGCTACTACAACATCAGTCAGTGTATCTGCCAGACTGCCACAAGTACTTGTAACTAAGCCCAAGCCTGGCTACTACAACATCAGTCAGTGTATCTGCCAGACTGTCACAAGTACTTGTAACTAAGCCCAAGTCTGGCTACTACAACATCAGTCAGTGTATCTGCCAGACTGCCACAAGTACTTGTAACTAAGCCCAAGTCTTGCTACTACAACATCAGTCAGTGTATCTGCCAGACTGTCACAAGTACTTGTAACTAAGCCCAAGTCTGGCTACTACAACATCAGTCAGTGTATCTGCCAGACTGTCACAAGTACTTGTAACTAAGCCCAAGTCTGGCTACTACAACATCAGTCAGTGTATCTGCCAGACTGCCACAAGTACTTGTAACTAAGCCCAAGTCTTGCTACTACAACATCAGTCAGTGTATCTGCCAGACTGTCACAAGTACTTGTAACTAAGCCCAAGTCTGGCTACTACAACATCAGTCAGTGTATCTGCCAGACTGTCACAAGTACTTGTAACTAAGCCCAAGTCTGGCTACTACAACATCAGTCAGTGTATCTGCCAGACTGCCACAAGTACTTGTAACTAAGCCCAAGTCTTGCTACTACAACATCAGTCAGTGTATCTGCCAGACTGCCACAAGTACTTGTAACTAAGCCCAAGCCTGGCTACTACAACATCAGTCAGTGTATCTGCCAGACTGTCACAAGTACTTGTAACTAAGCCCAAGTCTGGCTACTACAACATCAGTCAGTGTATCTGCCAGACTGCCACAAGTACTTGTAACTAAGCCCAAGTCTTGCTACTACAACATCAGTCAGTGTATCTGCCAGACTGTCACAAGTACTTGTAACTAAGCCCAAGTCTGGCTACTACAACATCAGTCAGTGTATCTGCCAGACTGTCACAAGTACTTGTAACTAAGCCCAAGTCTGGCTACTACAACATCAGTCAGTGTATCTGCCAGACTGCCACAAGTACTTGTAACTAAGCCCAAGTCTTGCTACTACAACATCAGTCAGTGTATCTGCCAGTCTGTCACAAGTACTTGTAACTAAGCCCAAGTCTGGCTACTACAACATCAGTCAGTGTATCTGCCAGACTGTCACAAGTACTTGTAACTAAGCCCAAGTCTGGCTACTACAACATCAGTCAGTGTATCTGCCAGACTGCCACAAGTACTTGTAACTAAGCCCAAGTCTTGCTACTACAACATCAGTCAGTGTATCTGCCAGACTGCCACAAGTACTTGTAACTAAGCCCAAGTCTGGCTACTACAACATCAGTCAGTGTATCTGCCAGACTGCCACAAGTACTTGTAACTAAGCCCAAGTCTTGCTACTACAACATCAGTTAGCATTTACATTGGAAGTTGTTTCATATATATCATCATAGTGAGTAATAATCTACTCAGGCTTCTAACTGCGGTCAACTAAGGTTCAGATTCACCATTTATTTATCTCCTAATATTATTACTAATACTAGACGCAAATACACCCAAGTTATATTCAACATTTTCCTTCAAGTTACTTTGATTGGCTAATTTATCAGCTGTATCACGCAGCAGTAATTTAGTAAGTAAAAAGAATTGTGTATTAATTTCTTTATCTCCGATTATTTAATGTCTATTTAACCTCTCCATTAAACATGTTCGTCATTATGTGAGGCGAGTGCCTTCACTCATGATAGAATCATCGATGATCAAGGAGTTAAACTGTGTCATGAGTTAATGTTAGTGGCAATAGTATGGCTAACAATTCAGTTTGTAGTGTTGAAGTCCAGTTGTTAATTCTTAGTCCTAAGTCAGCTTAGCTCCTGTAGTTGTTATCTAGGGAGGTGACCAGCCGACTGGAAGACAACACAATAAATGGACACAGAAGCAACTCGCACCATTAAGCCGGACCTCAAATGGCCAGACCACGGCGACCACAGCACTCTTAGTGGCCAGCCTTCCACATCCTCCACAGCCCGATCAGCCAAAAAAAAAAAAAAAAAAAAAAACAGCACCGACTGAGCTGATTTCGTTCCCTCAGAGAAAGTGAAGACGGAATGTCGGTGTCGTTTATGGATCCCGTTAAAAATCTGGAGAGAGTGAAGGCCGGAATGCGTGTGAGGGAGTTGATCAGGGAGCACGGCGGGGAGAAAGTGCTCGAAAAATATTTATCAATTATTAGCTGAGTGAGACGCAGTGTTGCCCGTGAGCAGTGTTGACGCTGCCTGCGTGGCCAGGGATAAGATCAAGCTTGATCTGATGCCTGAGGACAGTGTTGACGCTGCCTGCGTAGCCAGGGATAAGATCAATCACGGTCTCGACTCCCCTGCAACTGTGTCAAGTACCAATAAAACAACAGTAACGCTAGTTGGAAATACGCAACAAAACTAGTTCTAGACTTATGATGTATGAACTATCAAGAGAGACTAAAGGAATTTAATCTAACGACCTTGGAAGAAAGAAGAATCGAGGGAGACGTGATACAACATACAAAATGTTCAGAGGAACTGGTAGGGCAGACAGGAACAAGGTGAGAAACAGGTACTGTGGGGCACAGCTGAAAGTTAAAGATGCAGATGAGTGACAGAGATGTCAGAAAGTATTTCTTCAGTCTCAGAATGGTCGGGAATGGAAATAGATCAATGAAGAAGCGGTGAAGGTGGACTCTATAAACAGTTTTAAGAGCAGGTACGATAGGGCCCACGAGGCTAAAAGTTAATCCGGCAAGCGACAAGTTAAGAGTCGGTGCCAGGAGCTAAGACTCGACCCCTGCAGCCACATACAGATGAGCATGTATAGGGGGTCACTGATGCTGTAGGAAGGAGTTCAGTTGGGTGACAGATGTTGCCTCTGACGAAATACAGTACAGTAAGTACTAGTTTCAACTCCTTCCTCCCGTCAGTTTGGTGAAGACAGCAGAGCGTCGGACTGTCAATTTACAAACTGCGGTTCTCACCCCCGCCCATCTTTCTGTTTATTCATTGACAGTTGGTTATTACAACTTATTCTGAGTTCATATATATATATATATATATATATATATATATATATATATATATATATATATATATATATATATATATATATATACATATATATATATATATATATATATATATATATATATATATATATATATATATATATATATATATATATATATATATATATATATATATCACAACAACAACGCGCTAGCCAAGGATTCGAACCTATGTTGTACTGGCCTGCCTCATGGTAAGCGAGAACCACATGACGATTTAAACCACAGGACAGTGTTGTTATTGATCAATACCACTCGTTCGTGGTTGCAATAATATATAAATACTGCTCGTGAGGCTAGTACACCTAACAAGGATAGGAATGAAATTAGCTTAGAAGCTCCCATACCTCCGTATGCCCTCGGATGGCGGCCCAAGAGCTAGCTGTGTGCTCACTGCGCCATTCTTGTAGGGTTGGGTGGTCCTGTGGTTTAAAGCGTCATGTGATTCTTGCTTACCATGAGGCAGGCCAGTACAACATGGGTTCGAATCCTTGGCTAGCGCAGTGTTGTTATTGATCAATACCACTCGTTCGTGGTTACAATAATATATATATATATATATATATATGGAATTTTTCTATATATATATATATATATATATATATATATATATATATATATATATATATATATATATATATATATATATATTTGTGTGTGTGTGTGTGTGTGTGTGTGTACTCACTTACTTGTGGTTGCAGGGATCGATTCATAGCTCCTGGCCCCGCCTCTTCACTGATTGCTACTAGGTCCTCTCTCTCCCTGCCCCATGAGCTTTATCAAACCTCGTCTTAAAACTATGTATGGTTCCCGCCTCCACTACGTTATTTTCTAGACTATTCCACTTCCTGACAACTCCATGACTGAAGAAATAGTTCCTAACATCCCTTTGACTCATCTGAGTCTTCAACTACAAATTGTGACCTCTTGTGTCTGTGTCCCATCTCTGGAACATCCTGTCTTTGTCCACCTTGTCTATTCCGTGCAGTATTTTATATGTCGTTATCATGTCTCCCACGACCCTCCTGTCCTCCAGTGTCGTCAGGCCGATTTCCCTTAACCTTTCTTCGTAGGACAATCCCCGTAGCTCTGGGACTAGTCTTGTTGGAAACCTTTGAACTTTTTCCAATTTCTTGATGTGCTTAACAAGGTGTGGATTCCAAACTGGTGTTGCATACTCCAGTATGGGCCTGACGTACACAGTGTACAGAGTCTTGAACGATTCCTTACTGAGGTATCGGAACGTTATCCTTAGGTTTGCCTAAGGATAGCGTTCCGATACCTCAGTAAGGAATCGTTCAAGACTCTTTCTTGTGTGTGCGTGCGTGCGTGTGTGTGTGTGTGTGTGTAATATGTACATGTGTACTCATACAGCTAGGTACCACTCAGCTGCTGTGGCTACAGTAGAAAGACTTACAACTGCTTTACACATGTCTGAAAGCTATTGGGGCGAGGCAGGTCACTGCTCAGCCTGGGTGAGGCAGGTCACTGCTCAGCCTGGGCGAGGCAGGTCACCGGTCATTCCCGCCCGGAGCATCCACCTCAGGCCGGGCACTGCTGAAGATACCAAGCGCTGCTTTCACTGAAAAAAATTTCTTTTGTCATCCCATGACTTGACGGAAGAGTTACTGGGAGAGAGATGGAAGACGTAGGAGAAAGGATGAGAGGCAATGCAAGGAAGAACCATTAAATGACTTCTGGAGCACAAGGAGTGGATGATCAGGAGGGGAGGTAAAAACCGGATCAGATTCTGTGTGAATTGGAGACCAGGTTGAACGAGGAGTTGTATGCGTACCTAGACACCTCAGCCAGGAACTTAACAGATGGTTCCAAAGGACGCGAGATGAAAAAGGTTGAGAGCGGAAGAGGCGGTTGAAAGTGGCCAAATAACAGGTATGAAGAATGAAAGAGATGACTAAACTTAGAGAAGATAGTGAACCACTTAGTGGAATAGTTGAGAGGTTAAAGAAAACAGTCACCGAGGAGCCCTGGAAGGTTGTGACGTGACCTTTAACTACCTGTGAGAAGTGACCTTAAAGAGGAGCGAGGAAAGAGGACAGAGAATACAAGCAGACTACGAGACAAAGAGGAGACTACACAATAATAGTCGTTTTTCAAAATAATATACAGTGGGAAGGAGAAATGGGAGGAAGGTAAACGAAGAAAGGGATGACGTACCTACAAGATAAGTGCAAAATAGAGAAATGGGAAAAGAGAGGAGCAAAAAGAGTACATGCTAAGCTAAGAGATGGCAGCGCGTGGATAAACTGCGAAGTCACAGAAGCGAACACAATTGCCAGAAAGAGATACATATGAGACGAGAAGTCGAGAGACAATCTGAAAACGCCCAGGTAACAAAAGCCAAATTAGAACTGGAATCACAACACACCCACATCAGAAGGAAGATAATCGTAAAGGACCAAGGAATTCACTTCAAGGAGAAAAGATGAAAGTGTACTGAAAACGACGAAGAGGTCAACAAGGAAGTGAACAGATAAGTCGGGGAGATGTTCACTGAGAACTCCAGGACGGCACTGGAGAGACGAAGTGGCAGACTTAACAGAGACTACCAAGTAATCCCACATTAGACAAAGAAATAAAGAAAATGAACGAACTAAATACCTTAAGCAATGGAGCATAATAATATAACCTGATTAAAGAAGGAGCATTGTATGCTCTACTAGCAAAATCTTCAACAGGTCACTGGCACCTAGGCAGTCACCCTGTGTTTTACGACAGAGTGATGGAGGTAAAGCAGGAAAAGATGGATGGATTATAAGAAGACGTTCGATCCTGAAACTGGTCCACATAGAGCAAGTTCAGGTGGAGATAACAGGAGAGGCACCACAGTGGATTTGTAGAACACCTCTGGAAAACAAGAGAGTGATGGCCAGGAAGACAAGAAAATAATACAAATGATCAGTTTTGGCACCAGTACTCTCCTTAGTGACGACACGTTGGGCACATAATGTCCTATATCTGACAGTTTGCAAATAATGTAACGCTACTGAAGAGACTTAAGAATGGAGAAGATTTGGACAGACTACAAAAGGACTTGGACAGACTACAAAAGGACTTGGACAGACTACAAAAGGACTTGGACAGACTACAAAAGGACTTGGACAGACTACAAAAGAACTTGGACAGACTACAAAAGGACTTGGACAGACTACAAAAGGACTTGGACAGACTACAAAAGAACTTGGACAGACTACAAAAGGACTTGGACAGACTACAAAAGGACTTGGACAGACTACAAAAGAACTTGGACAGACTACAAAAGGACTTGGACAGACTACAAAAGGACTTGGACAGACTACAAAAGGACTTGGACAGACTACAAAAGGACTTGGACAGACTACAAAAGGACTTGGACAGACTACAAAAGGACTTGGACAGACTACAAAAGGACTTGGACAGACTACAAAAGGACTTGGACAGACTACAAAAGAACTTGGACAGACTACAAAAGAACTTGGACAGACTACAAAAGGACTTGGACAGACTACAAAAGGACTTGGACAGACTACAAAAGAACTTGGACAGACTACAAAAGGACTTGGACAGACTACAAAAGGACTTGGACAGACTACAAAAGAACTTGGACAGACTACAAAAGGACTTGGACAGACTATAAAGGAACTTGGACAGACTACAGGGATGGTCAGACAAATGTCTCCTGGAATTTTCAGCAAGTGTACAGTTGTGAATTTTGGGGAATATTTATAAAAGGCCGGATATGGAGTACGGACAGGGGAGACAGGCTGCAAACTTCCAACACAGAGAAGGACCTCAGGGTAAGCATAGTGCTCAGCATATCTCCCCGGTGCGCTAGTATATACATGACTAGCTAACCTGCAACCATCTTTCAGGAACCTTAACATAGAATCATTGATAACTCTACAAATAACATATGTCAAAGCTTTCTTAAAGTATGCAGCACCTGTCTGCCCGGATCTCATACTGTATCAAACATATATAGAAAGTAGAAAAAGTCCAATGATTTGCAATAAACCTGACCTAAAAGAAACTAACCTGGTGACCTTATAATTAATAAATGAATTTCATTAGGCTTTAAACCCGTGTGAATTATTCAGCGCAGTGGCTGGTGGAGGCTACATCCTCGGACTACTAATCGCGAACGTAGAGAAAAGAAGAACCAGGAGAGGCAACGGAGTGGAAACCATTGAGAGGACAAGACAAGGCAGTCAACGGCAGACTCTAGAAGATGTTGAGCACGAAGACAAGGTGGTGCCCGTGGAAGTTATGAAACAAATGAATCACAGAGATGTCAGGAAGTACTTGTTCAGTCCTAAAGTGGTCAGGAATATCTTAAGCGATGACGGGTTTGGAAGAAAACACAGTGCAGAGTTGTAAGGATGATTACGAGAGGACCTAGACAAGGGAACTTCTAAACCGGATGGTGCATGGTTAAGAGGTGCAGTAAGGGAGAGTCAACATACACACACACACACACACACACGGGGCCAGGAGCTGAGTCTTGACCCCTGCAACCACAATTAGGTGAGTACAAACACACACACACACATGACGGAAGGAATAGACTCTGAGGTGTCCCTGTTTGCAGATGACGTGAAGTTGATGAGAAGAATTCACTCGATCGAAGACCAGGCAGAACTACAAAGGGATCTGGACAGGCTGCAGACCTGGTCCAGCAATTGGCTCCTGGAGTTCAATCCCACCAAGTGCAAAGTCGTGAAGATTGGGGAAGGGCAAAGAAGGCCGCAGACGGAGTACAGTCTAGGGGGCCAGAGACTACAAACCTCACTCAAGGAAAAAGATCTTGGGGTGAGTATAACACCAGGCACATCTCTTGAAGCGCACATCAACCAAATAACTGCTGCAGCATATGGACGCCTAGCAAACCTCAGAACAGCATTCCGACATCTTAATAAGGAATCATTCAGGACCCTGTACACCGTGTACGTTAGGCCCATATTGGAGTATGCGGCACCAGTTTGGAACCCACACCTAGCCAAGCACGTGAAGAAACTAGAGAAAGTGCAAAGGTTTGCAACAAGACTAGTCCCAGAGCTAAGAGGTATGTCCTACGAGGAGAGGTTAAGGGAAATCAACCTGACGACACTGGAGGACAGGAGAGATAGGGGGGACATGATAACGACATACAAAATACTGAGAGGAATTGACAAGGTGGACAAAGACAGGATGTTCCAGAGATTGGACACAGTAACAAGGGGACACAGTTGGAAGCTGAAGACACAGATGAATCACAGGGATGTTAGGAAGTATTTCTTCAGCCACAGAGTAGTCAGTAAGTGGAATAGTTTGGGAAGCGATGTAGTGGAGGCAGGATCCATACATAGCTTTAAGCAGAGGTATGATAAAGCTCACGGCTCAGGGAGAGTGACCTAGTAGCGATCAGTGAAGAGGCGGGGCCAGGAGCTCGGACTCGACCCCCGCAACCTCAACTAGGTGAGTACAACTAGGTGAGTACACACGGGACCAGGAACTGAGTCTCGACCCCTGCAACCACAATTAGGTGAGTACAATTAGGTGAGTTCACACACACACACACACACACACACACACACACACACACACACACGAGGCCAGGAGCTAAGTCTTGGCCCCTGCAACCACAATTAGATGAGTACAAACAAACACACACACGGGACCAGGAGCTGAGTCTCGACCCCTGCAACCACAATTAGGTGAGTACAATTAGATGAGTTCACACACACACACACACACACACACACACACACACACACACACACACACACACACACACACACACACACACACACACACACACACACACACACATACACACACACACACATACACAGAGTCAAGCACGTGAATAAACTGGAAAATGTATGCAACCAGACTAGCGCCAGAACTGAGAGGAATACGCTATGAGATGTTGAAGGAACTGAACGTGACGACCCTGGCGAAGTTCTCTCTGCCAGGGTCGTCAGGGTACACGATCTTAAGAGAAATTAATAGGGATGACAGGAAGAGAACAATTGATCAAGGGGACACATGTGAAGATGAAAACACAGATAAATCATAGGGATGTAAGGAAGTATTCCTTTATTCTCATGATGGTTGTAAAGTGGAATGTTTAGGATGAGACAGCAGTGGACGCAGATTCAATACACAGCTGTAAGAGTAGTTATGATAAAGCCCAAGAGGCAAGAAGTCAGTGATGCCGATGACAGTATTCTAGGAGGAGGGGCCAAGAGCTAAGCCTCTACCACCGCAAACACAAATCAGTGAGTACACACAAACACACACACACACACACACACCCGAAGGCGAGTTAGATTCTTTTTTTCCCTGGTGTGTATCAGTGGCGGACATATAATATCAGAGGTTGCTGCTATACAAGAAAGACCTGGCTGGAGTAGCTTTCGCTACGGGAAGGTGAGATGACCACACTCTCAAACTGGCTGATTCTAGCTGGCTTAAATATTTAGCTTATCGAAATCATTCCCTGCCTTCACCCATCGCTCTATTTTTAATGACTGTCACGCTCATGAAAATTCAAAAGAAATTTGCATAGTCGTGTCTATTCCAGGAAGTATCAATATCCCAACATTTTGAGACGGAAAATCGGCTTTCTGGGGGAGTAATTACAGGAGGAACTACTATCGGAGGTAATATAAGGAGGGCAGACGAGGGCGAGAAACTCAGTGGTTGTGTAGCGGCGGTAGTGGACGGACGAGCTTTCACCTTGGCTCTCGGGAAGTATACAGTGCACGGCAGGCAGAGTCGTGCCCGCATCACAACACAACACCCGGCACCAGTCGGGCTCCAGCTGGCCCCCACAGCAGTACACCAGTGCACCACCAGCCATGAGACTAGCCGTGCTGGTGAGTCCATCTGGATCTTGTGTTTAGCATTGACGCGGTTTTTTTCCCCTCGCGTGTGAATTCTGTGTTGGTACTAGCACTACCCCCTGCATGATGCTGCTGCTATCACCCTTCATGACGCTGCTCGTACCTTCGGGTTGCATGCCTAGTGATATATTAAGGCAATCAAGGTGTAAGTAGCTGCCGGGGAAAAGGGAAGGGTGCTAGGCTGAGCACCTCTGATTTGTGCCACCACGAAGATGGGTATCTACTGTCGCAATCAAGTCTCCGTGCTGGAGTCTCTCTCGGTGTCCCCGTCACGGACGCAACAAGACTGCTAGTGGTTTCTGCTAGTGCATGTTGTCACTCGCCCAACATAATCGCAATGTTCAGTGACTTGAATTCGTCTTCCAGGTGTAAACATCGAGTGCACTGTAACATGACTGAGAGTAATAACCAGGACACTACCAGGTTCTGACTGTAGCTGGTTGCTGCTATTGAGGTGACTCTTGTTGCTGGCTTTATTTCCTCAGAAAAAAGCTGACACGAATCTTTGTAAGACGCATGTGCATCCTTTAGGTATACAGTAAGTTCTTACTTAACGTCGTTTCATTATAACGTTGATGAGAAAAATCGATTCCCAGCCAGGGCCACTGTTTGTGTGGAGTTTACAGGTTCATTGTTGACCTACCTGGTGGTAGGTGGTGCTCCTTACAATTTTCACTTTGCAAACATTTATTCCTTGATTTAACTCTGTGGTAATGAGTGCCAAAGGTGCACTCTGCACCCCTGATGTTTATATCAATTAGCCTATAGCAAAATTGGTTTCGTTATGCGTCGTTTCGGTTAAAGTCGTAGTTTCCAAGAACTTAGCATTAAGTGAGAACTTACCGTATCTATTTTCGAAGTGTTTTTGGCTACATAGTAGGCTTCTTGAATCGAAAACATAAGTGACTATAAATATGGATAAGATCAGTCCATTGGCTTTGAAGATGTAGTTTCGAGGTGGTCAGTCCCTCAGCCTGGAGGAAAGTTCAACTCCGTATTCTGGAACAAGTGGTGAACATGTATCTAATTCATCTACTTGTAGGTCTTGTGTACAACTGTTATAATGATACGAATCTGTCTTAAACGATACAGTGCCGGCAGTATGGCAGAGGCGAGACAGTATGTCCAGGGTCAGGTGAAGTTAGAGTGGCCAATGACCGCTTGTTGAGTCCATGATAGCCAGGACAGCTCATGGCAACCCATGGCGAGCCATTACAGCTCATGGCAGACCATAACAGCACTCACTTCTGGCTTACAGTGATGGACTCAGTGATCTGTCTCTGCTTGATGTATCTAGGACTAAGATAGCGTCTGCAGCTGTCTCAAAGTAAAGCCTAAAACTCACGTTGTTCTGAGACAGAGCAGTGGCCACACTGACAGGTGGAGCACCGTGGCCCTGGTCAGTGGCCACACTGACAGGTGGGGCACCATGCCTCCGGACAGTGGCCACACATGGTAGAATATATCTCAGTAAGCCAGTGTTGTTTATGACATTCTACTGAGCAAGCGATCTCTTCACTAACTTCATCAACTCTCACAGGGGGACACAAAATAAAACCTATCACACTCTCATTTGCCAGTAAACACCGTCACCTATGAATATAATAATGGTATACAATACCGAGAAGTTGATAAGTGAGACACATATGCCATAGTTAGGTATCTTTATTCCGAAATGTTTCGCCTACACAGCAGGCCTCCTCAGTCGAGTACAAAGGAGGCAGCAGAAAGAGTAGATATATAGGGACGCCTATAGCACCTCCAACAACTGCTTCTTGTCGCGTCCTCCGCCATAGGCACTCCTTCCCCTCCTTGACAAGTGTTCGGGGTGCTAGGCACTGTGTTGCCGTGCCTTGGCACTTGGACCCTACCCACAGGTCCAGCCAACCAGGTGTCCATCACTTCACCTAACTGTCCAAACTAGAACAATAGTGAACGTAAATGTACCACTTTTTGTACGTCAATAAAGGCAGTGGTAAACGCTGGTAGAGACGTGGTCGATGACATGTAACTGATGACATTACCGAGGAACCTGCGTTCAACGGCGCAGAGATGACCTGGGAACCTACTTCAGGCGTTGAATATGTTATATAAATAGGCGAGAAACAGCATCGTGGCGAGACGAGATTTAATTCACTGCTCTACGTTACGTTACACTGTGGCACCTGCTGTAAACAACGTACCTGACAGAGACATGTGTGTAAAAGAGTCATGTGCAACGTTGGGTAACTTTATTTAGGAAACGTTTCGCTCAATAAGGGACTTTATTGATTTAATAGATTGGTAAGCTCCTGGTGGTGGGCGAGACATCTTCCATATGAAGTTACTTATCGTTAGCCACGAAGTGGAAGCCTCGGAATTGAAGTGTTGAACTTAGTTTACCAGTGTTTTATATTTAACTTAGTTTACCAATGTTTTATATTTAACTTAGTTTACCAGTGTTTTATATTTAACTTAGTTTACCAGTGTTTTATATTTAACTTAGTTTACCAGTGTTTTATATTGAACTTAGTTTACCAGTGTTTTATATTTAACTTAGTTTACCAGTGTTTTATATTTAACTTAGTTTACCAGTGTTTTATATTTAACTTAGTTTACCAGTGTTTTATATTTAACTTAGTTTACCAGTGTTTTATATTGAACTTAGTTTACCAGTGTTTTATATTGAACTTAGTTTACCAGTGTTTTATGCCCTGAATCTTTGATCAAATTTTCCTGATTAACAAACCACACACACACACACACACACACACACACACACACACACACACACACACACACACACACACACACACACACACACACACACACACACACACACACACACACACACACACACACACACACACACACACACACACGGACACACACTAGTAACATCAATGTGTAACAGAAGCTTAAAATTCACGGTAATCTTGACGGGCCGGAACTCTGCTTTTTCTCTGCGAGAAAGTCGACAATTGTTGCTGTCTTGGT
>NC_091301.1:6407677-6410177 GCF_038502225.1 Cherax quadricarinatus
TCCAGTCTGTCCAGGTCTCTTTGAAGTCCTGCCTGGTCCTCATCAGATTTAATTCTCCTCATTAACTTCACATCATCTGCAAACAGTGACACTTCTGAGTCTAACCCTTCCATCATGTCGTTCACATATACCAAAAATAGCACTGGTCCTAGGACCGACCCCTGTGGGAACCCGCTCGTCACAGGTGCCCACTGTGATACATCATTACGTACCATGACTCGTTGTTGCCTCCCTGTCAGGTATTCTCTGATCCATTGCAGTGGCCCTTCCTGTTATATGCGCCTGATGCTCTAGCTTCTGCACTAATCTCTTGTGAGGAACTGTGTCAAAGGCCTTCTTGCAGTCCAAGAAGATGCAATCAACCCACCCCTCTCTCTCGTGTCTTACTTCTGTTATTTTATCATAAAACTCCAGAAGGTTTGTGACACAGGATTTGCCTTCCGTGAATCCGTGCTGGTTGGCATTTATACTCTTGTTCCATTCCAGGTGCTCCACCACTCTCCTCCTGATAATCTTCTCCATAATTTTGCATACTATACACGTCAATGACACAGGTCTATAGTTTAGTGCCTCTTTTCTGTCTCCTTTTTTAAAAATGGGAACTACATTTGCCGTCTTCCATACCTCAGGTAGTTGCCCAGTTTCCAGGGACGTGTTGAAGATTGTGGTAAATGGCACGCACAACATATCTGCTCCCTCTCTAAGGACCCACGGGGAGATGTTGTCCGGTCCCATTGCCTTTGAGGTATCGATGTCCCTTAGCAGTTTCTTCACCTCCTCCTCATCTGTATGTATGTCGTCCATCACTTGTTGGTGTATTCCTTGCTGGTGTCCCCATCTGGTCTGTCCCCCCAGAGTCCTTCCTGTCTCTACTGTAAATACTTCCTTAAATCTCGTGTTGAGCTCCTCACATACCTCTTGATCGTTTCTTGTGAGTTCTCCACCTTCTTTCCTCAGCCTTATCACCTGGTCCTTGACTGTTGTCTTCCTCCTAATGCGGCTATACAGCAGTTTCGGGTCAGATTTGACTTTCGATGCTATGTCGTTTTCATACTGTCGCTGGGCCTCCCTCCTTATCTGTGCATACTCGTTTCTGGCTCTTCTACTAATCTCCTTGTTTTCCTGGGTCCTATGCCTCCTGTACCTTTTCCATTCTCTGTTGCACTTAGTTTTTGCCTCCCTACACCTTCGGGTAAACCAAGGACTCGTTTTGGTCTTCCTATTATTTCTGTTTCCCTTGGGAATAAAACTTTCCTCTGCCTCCTTGCACTTTGTTGCCACATATTCCATCATCTCGTTTACTGATTTTCCTACCATTTCTCTGTCCCACTGAACCTCCTGCAGGAAGTTTCTCATACCTGTGTAGTCCCCCCTTTTATAGTTTGGCCTGTCCCATTCAGTTCCTGTTACCTTCTCCACTTGTAACTCTACTATATAGTCAAAACTCAGAACCACGTGATCGCTAGCTCCAAGGGGCCTCTCGTAAGTGATGTCCTCAATGTCTGAACTGCTCAGGGTGAACACAAGATCCAGTCTTGCTGGTTCATCCTCCCCTCTCTCTCTGGTTGTGTCCCTGACATGTTGATGCATGAGGTTTTCAAGTACCACATCCATCATCTTGGCTCACCATGTTTCGGGACCCCCATGTGGCTCCAGGTTTTCCCAGTCGATCTCCCTGTGGTTGAAATCGCCCATTACCAGTAACTTTGCTCTGCTCGAGTGAGCTCTTCTTGCCACCTCAGCCAGTGTGTCCACCATCACCCTGTTGTTTTCTTCGTACTCCTCTCTTGGCCTCCTGCAGTTCTGTGGTGGGTTATACATCACTCCAATGACTACTTTATGTTCTCCGGACTGAATTGTACCTACAATGTAGTCTCTTTCTCCAATCATGTCCATGCCTTCCATTTCCTCAAATCCCCATTGGTGTTTTATGAGCAGTGCAACCCCTCCTCCCCCTCTACTCCTTCTATCTTTCCTCAGGATCTGATATCCTGTTGGGAAGATTGTGTCTGTTATTGTCTCAGCGAGTTTTGTTTCTGTGACTGCTGTGATGTCTGGGGATTTTTCACTGATTCTTTCGTTCCACTCCTCATGTTTATTCGTTATTCCATCCGCGTTTGTGTACCAAACCTTCAGTTTCTTTTCTATCATTGTGGTCATGCAAGAATATGGGGTTTGGGGGAGCGAGAGCCTTGGTGGGGGCCTATATGGGGCTGTGGTGTAGGTGGGGTTTGTGTTGATGGGGGTGGGGTCAGAATGCCCATAAGGGACAGCTGTTGGGGTGAGGTTTGTGATATGGGGGTTGGTGGCAGAGGGAACAGTGAGTGGGTTGTAGTATAGGTTGCTCAGTTGCGTTGGGAATGTCGCGGTTGGAGTCTTTTGGTGGGAGATTCTGTGGGGTGTGTTTGCCCTTCCTCCTGTGTCTGGGTCCTGCTCATTTTCGTCATTGCTTCTCGTTCCTCTTTGCGTCTCTGTACCCTCTCTTTCAGTGTAGTCCTTT
>NC_091301.1:6420177-6430177 GCF_038502225.1 Cherax quadricarinatus
GCAATAATAACAACAGCAACCACAACAGTAACCACAACCACAGCAATAATAACAACAGCAACCACAACCACAGTAATAATAACAACAGCAACTACAACAGTAACCACAACCACAGCAATAATAACAACATCAACCACAACAGTAACCACAACCACGGCAATAATAACAACAGTAGCCACAACAGTAACCACAACCACGGCAATAATAACAACAGTAACCACACCCACGGCAATAATAACAACAGTAACCACAACAGTAGCCACAACCACGGCAATAATAACAACAGTAACCACAACCACAGCAGTAATAACAACAGTAACCACAACAGTAACCACAACCACAACAATAATAACAACAGCAACCACAACAGTAACCACAACCACAGCAGTAATAACAACAGTAACCACAGCAGTAACCACAACCACAGCAATAATAACAACATCAACCACAACAGTAACCACACCCACAGCAATAATAACAACAGTAACCACAACAGTAACCACAACCACAGCAATAATAACAACAGTAACCACAACAGTAACCACAACCACAGCAATAATAACAACAGCAACCACAACAGTAACAACAACCACAGCAATAATAACAACAGCAACCACAACAGTAACCACAACCACAGTAATAATAACATCAACCTCAACAGAAACCACAACCACGGCAATAATAACATCAACCACAACAGTAACCACAACCACATCAATAATAACAACAGCAACCACAACCACAGCAATAATAATAACATCAATCACAACAGTAACCACAGCCACAGCAATAATAACATCAACCCCAACAGTAACCACAACCACGGCAATAATAACAACATCAACCACAACAGTAACCGCAACCACAGCAATAATAACAACAGCAACCACAACAGTAACCACAACCACAGCAATAATAACATCAACTACAACAGTAACCACAACCACAGCAATAATAACAACATCAACCACAACAGTAACCACAACCACAGCAATAATAACAACATCAACCACAACAGTAACCACAACCACAGCAATAATAACAACATCAACCACAACAGTAACCACAACCACAGCAATAATAACAGAAACCACAACAGTAACCACAACCACAGCAATAATAACAGAAACCACAACAGTAACCACAACCACAGCAATAATAACAACAGTAACTACAACAGTAACCACAACCACAGCAATAATATCAACATCAACCACAACAGTTACCACAACCACAGCAATAATAACAACATCAACCACAACAGTAACCACAACCACAGCAATAATAACAACAGTAACAACCACAGCAATAATAACAACATCAACCACAACAGTAACCACAACCACAGCAATAATAACAACAGTAACAACCACAGCAATAATAACAACAGTAACAACCACAGCAATAATAACAACAGTAACAACCACAGCAATAATAACAACAGTAACAACCACAGCAATAATAACAACAGCAACCACAACAGTAACCACAACCACAGCAATAATAACAACATCAACCACAACAGTAACCACAACCACAGCAATAATAACAACAGCAACCACAACAGTAACCACAACCACAGCAATAATAACAACATCGACCACAACAGTAACCACAACCACAGCAATAAAAGCAACAGCAACCACAACAGTAACCACAACCACAACAATAATAACAACAGCAACCACAACCACAGCAATAATAACAACATCAACCAAAACAGTAACCACAACTACAGCAATAATAACAACATCAACCACAACAGTAACCACAACCACAGCAATAATAACAACATTAACCACAACCACAGCAATAATAACAACATCAACCACAACAGTAACCACAATCACAGCAATAATAACAACAGCAACCACAACAGTAACCACAACCGCAGCAATAATAACAACATCAACCACAACAGTAACCACAACCACAGCAATAATAACAACAGCAACCACAACCACAGCAATAATAACAACATCAACCAAAACAGTAACCACAACCACAGCAATAATAACAACATCAACCACAACAGTAACCACAACCACAGCAATAATAACAACATCAACCACAACAGTAACCACAACCACAGCAATAATAACAACAGCAACCACAACCACAGCAATAATAACAACATCAACCAAAACAGTAACCACAACCACAGCAATAATAACAACATCAACCACAACAGTAACCACAACCACAGCAATAATAACAACAGCAACCACAACCACAGCAATAATAACAACATCAACCAAAACAGTAACCACAACCACAGCAATAATAACAACATCAACCACAACAGTAACCACAACCACAGCAATAATAACAACAGTAACCACAACCACAGCAATAATAACAACATCAACCACAAAAGTAACCACAACCACAGCAATAATAACAACAGTAACCACAACAGTAGCCACAGCCGCAGCAATAATAACAACATCAACCACAACAGTAACCACAACCACAGCAATAATAACAACAGCAACCACAACAGTAACCACAACCACAGCAATAATAACAACAGCAACCACAACAGTAACCACAACCACAGCAATAATAACAACATCAACCACAACAGTAACCACAACCACAGCAATAATAACAACAGTAACCACAACCACAGCAATAATAACAACATCAACCACAACAGTAACCACAAACACAGCAATAATAACAACATCAACCACAACAGTAACCACAACCACAGCAATAATAACAGCAGTAACCACAACCATAGCAATAATAACAACATCAACTAAAACAGTAACCACAACCACATCAATAATAACATCAACCACAACAGTAACCAGAACCACAGCAATAATAACAGCAGTAACCACAACCACAGCAATAATAGCAACAGCAACCACAACAGTAACCACAACCACAGCAATAATAACAGCAGTAACCACAACCACAGCAATAATAACAGCAGTAACCACAACCACAGCAATAATAGCAACAGCAACCACAACACTAACCACAACCACAGCAATAATAACAACAACCACAATAGTAGCCACAACCACAGCAATAATAACATCAACCACAACAGTAACCACAACCACAGCAATAATAACATCAACCACAACAGTAACCACAACCACAGCAATAATAACAACAGCAACCACAACAGTTACCACAACCACAGCAATAATAACATCAACCACAACAGTAACCACAACCACAGCAATAATAACAACAGCAACCACAACAGTAACCACAACCACAGCAATAATAACATCAACCACAACAGTAACCACAACCACAGCAATAATAACATCAACCACAACAGTAACCACAACCACAGCAATAATAACAACAGCAACCACAACAGTAACCACAACCACAGCAATAATAACAACAGCAACCACAACAGTAACCACAACCACAGCAATAATAACAGCAACCACAACAGTAACCATAACCACAGCAATAATAACAACGTCAACCACAACAGTAACCACAACCACAGCAATAATAACAACATCAACCACAACAGTAACCACAACCACAGCAATAATAACAACAGCAACCACAACAGTAACCACAACCACAGCAATAATAACATCAACCACAACAGTAACCACAACCACAGCAATAATAACATCAACCACAACAGTAACCACAACCACAGCAATAATAACAACAGCAACCACAACAGTTACCACAACCACAGCAATAATAACATCAACCACAACAGTAACCACAACCACAGCAATAATAACAACAGCAACCACAACAGTAACCACAACCACAGCAATAATAACATCAACCACAACAGTAACCACAACCACAGCAATAATAACATCAACCACAACAGTAACCACAACCACAGCAATAATAACATCAACCACAACAGTAACCACAACCACAGCAATAATAACAACAGCAACCACAACAGTAACCACAACCACAGCAATAATAACAGCAACCACAACAGTAACCATAACCACAGCAATAATAACAACGTCAACCACAACAGTAACCACAACCACAGCAATAATAACAACATCAACCACAACAGTAACCACAACCACAGCAATAATAACAACAGAAACCACAACAGTAACCACAACCACCGCAATAATAACTACAGCAACCACAACAGTAACCACAACCACAGCAATAATAACAACAGTAACCACAACAGTAACCACAACCACAGCAATAATAACAGCAACCACAACAGTAACCATAACCACAGCAATAATAACAACAGTAACCACAACCACAGTAATAATAACAAAAGTAACCAAAACAGTAAAAACAACAGTAACCACAACCACAGCAATAATAACAACAGTAACCACAACCACAGTAATAATAACAACAGCAACCACACCAGTAGCCACAACCACATCAACCATAACAGTAACCACAACCACAATAATAACAACAGCAACCACGACAATAACCACAACCACAGCAATAATAGCAACAGTAACCACACCAGTAACAACAACAGTAACAACAACAGTAAGTACAACAGTATCAACAACAATAACAACGGTAACCACACCAGTAACAACAAAAGTAACCACAACAGTAACAACAACAACAGTCACCACAACAATGACAACAGTAACTACACCATTAAAAACAACAGTAACAACCACAGCAATAATAACAACATCAACCACAACAGTAACCACAACCACAGCAATAATAACAACAGAAACCACAACAGTAACCACAACCACAGCAATAATAACAATAGCAACCACAACAGTAACCACAACCACAGCAATAATAACAACAGTAACCACAACAGTAACCACAACCACAGCAATAATAACAACAGCAACCACAACAGTAACCACAACCACAGCAATAATAACAACAGTAACCACAACCACAGTAATAATAACAACAGCAACCACAACAGTAACCACAACAACAGCAATAATAACAACAGTAACTGCAACAGTAACCAAAACCACAGCAATAATAACAACAGCAACCACACCAGTAACAACAACACAGTAACAATAACAGTAACCACAACAGTAACAACAATAGTAATCACAACCACAGAAATATAAACAACAGTAACCACACCAGTAACCACAACCACATCAACCATAACAGTAACCACAACCACAACAATAATAACAAAAGCAACCACGACAATAACCACAACCACAGCAATAATAACAACAGTAACCACACCAGTAACAACAACAGTAACAACAACAGTAAGTACAACAGTATCAACAACAATAACAACGGTAACCACAACAATAACAACAACAACAGTCACCACAACAATGACAACAGTAACCACACCATTAAAAACAACAGTAATAACAACAGAAACCACAACAATAACAACAGTAACCACACCAGTAACAATAACAGTAACTACAACCCCGGTAATAACAACAACAGTAACAACAACAGCAACAGTAACCACAACCATGGTAATAACAAGAACAACAATAACAACAGCAACAACAACAGTAACCACAACAATAACAACAGTAACCACACCAGTAACAACAACAGTAACTACAACCCCGGTAATAACAACAACAGTAACAACAACAGCAACAGTAACCACAACCATGGTAATAACAAGAACAACAATAACAACAGTAACAACAACAGTAAACACAACAATAACAACAGTAACCACACCAGTAACAACAACAGTAACTACAACCCCAGTAATAACAACAACAGTAACAACAACAGCAACAGTAACCACAGCCATGGTAATAACAAGAACAACAATAACAACAGTAACAACAACAGTAAACACAACAATAACAACAGTAACCACACCAGTAACAACAACAGTAACTACAACCCCGGTAATAACAACAACAGTAACAGCAACAGTAACCACAACCATGGTAATAACAAGAACAACAATAACAACAGTAACAACAACAGTAACAACAGCAGCAACTTGTTCTCAGTACAAACAGGTGTAATAACTTGTGTTGTTTCCTCGAGGCCTTGACTTTCACAGATATTATTATTTCTATTATTGTTTTTCCTGTTGTTAACCTGTGTGTGTGTGTGTGTGTGTGTGTGTATGTGTGTGTGTGTGTGTGTGTGTATGTGTGTGTGTGTGTGTGTGTGTGTGTGTGTGTGTGTGTGTGTGTGTGTGTGTGTGTGTGTGTGTGTGTGTGTGTGTGTGTGTGTGTGTGTGTGTGTGTGTGTGTCTTTTGAAATGGTGAAGATATCACCTCACACTTGCCCACCTCAGTAGGACTCACCTCACACTTGCCCACCTCAGTAGGACTCACCACACACTTGCCCACCTCAGTAGGACTCACCTCACACTTGCCCACCTCAGTAGGACTCACCTCACACTTGCCCACCTCAGTAGGACTCACCTCACACTTGCCCACCTCAGTAGGACTCACCTCACACTTGCCCACCTCAGTAGGACTCACCTCACACTTGCCCACCTCAGTAGGACTCACCTCACACTTGCCCACCTCAGTAGGACTCACCTCACACTTGCCCACCTCAGTAGGACTCACCTCACACTTGCCCACCTCAGTAGGACTCACCTCACACTTGCCCACCTCAGTAGGACTCACCTCACACTTGCCCACCTCAGTAGGACTCACCTCACACTTGCCCACCTCAGTAGGACTCACCTCACACTTGCCCACCTCAGTAGGACTCACCTCACACTTGCCCACCTCAGTAGGACTCACCTCACACTTGCCCACCTCAGTAGGACTCACCTCACACTTGCCCACCTCAGTAGGACTCACCTCACACTTGCCCACCTCAGTAGGACTCACCTCACACTTGCCCACCTCAGTAGGACTCACCTCACACTTGCCCACCTCAGTAGGACTCACCTCACACTTGCCCACCTCAGTAGGACTCACCTCACACTTGCCCACCTCAGTAGGACTCACCTCACACTTGCCCACCTCAGTAGGACTCACCTCACACTTGCCCACCTCAGTAGGACTCACCTCACACTTGCCCACCTCAGTAGGACTCACCTCACACTTGCCCACCCACCTCACTACCAAGGACACAATAAACAAAACAGACACAGTGCTCAACGCACTTTGACACACTCACTGCCTGGAAAAAGGTGCTACACTGAACTCACTTCCTCAATTGAGTCTCGTTAGTGTTTCTTCCCAGAAGGAATTTCAGGTGCGAGAACCAGCAGCCCTTTGTTGACACACATTGTTAAAACCAGTCGTTAACTCTTAGTTACTGCAACTACCACCACACACTGACACCACCAGCATCACCACCACTATCACCACGCTGACACCACCAGCATCACCACCACTATCACCACACTGACACCACCAGCATCACCACCACACTGACACCACCACCATCACCACACACCGACACTAACAGCATCACCACCACAATCACCACACTGACGCCACCAGCATCACCACCACTATTACCACACTGACACTACAAGCATCACCACCACTATTACCACACTGACACCAACAGCATCACCACCACAATCACCACACTGACACCACCAGCATCACCACCACTATTACCACACTGACACCACAAGCATCACCACCACTATTACCACACTGACACCACCAGCATCACCACCACTATCACCACACTGACACCACCAGCATCACCACCACAATCACCACACTGACACCACCAGCATTACCACCACAATCACCACACTGACACCACAAGCATCACCACCACAATCACCACACTGACACCACCAGCATCACCACCACAATCACCACACTGACACCACCACCATCACCACACACCGACACTAACAGCATCACCACCACAATCACCACACTGACACCACCAGCATCACCACCACACTGACACCACCACCATCACCACACACCGACACTAACAGCATCACCACCACAATCACCACACTGACACCACCACCATCACCACACACCGACACTAACAGCATCACCACCAGCATCACCACACTGACACCACCAGCATCACCACCACACTGACACCACCACCATCACCACACACCGACACTAACAGCATCACCACCACAATCACCACACTGACACCACCACCATCACCACACACCGACACTAACAGCATCACCACCAGCATCACCACACTGACACCACCAGCATCACCACCACACTGACACCACCACCATCACCACACACCGACACTAACAGCATCACCACCACAATCACCACACTGACACCACCACCATCACCACACACCGACACTAACAGCATCACCACCAGCATCACCACACTGACACCACCAGCATTACCACCACAATCACCACACTGACACCACAAGCATCACCACCACAATCACCACACTGACACCACCACCATCACCACACACCGACACTAACAGCATCACCACCACTAGGAGAGGAAGACAATGACTGTCTCTCAGCTCTGTCAGAAGCAACTGACCTTAACTTTCAACCACACCTGAACTACACACATTACTGTTTTACCAACACTGAAAGACGGTAGAAACAAGTAAACAAAAATAACAGTTTGTACCTCACTACCACCACCACCACAACCACCACCATCTTCAACACGTAGCCTTGTGGTTACATTATTACACTAACTAGGTAATCCCCTCGCCGATTTCTCATCCCTTCTATATCTCCGTGAAATAATAATAATAATAATATATTATTATTATTATTATTATTATTATTATTATTATTATTATTATTATTATTATTATTATTATTATTATTATTATTATTATTATTATTTTAGTAATGATAATAACACGAAAATAATAATAATAATAATAATAATAATAATAATAATAATAATAATAATAATAATAATAAAAATAATCATTAACATATTTCTTGTAAATAATTTTAATAATCATGGTGTAGTTTTTGTTATTGTTAACAATAACAACAGTAGTAAGGCCTGAGCTTGCTACCATCTGCAGCTCATAAGACTGCCATCCCCACGAGCCCCTTTGAGGCGGGGTAGATGGCAGACCAGAGGCCTAGCTTCTCCCTACGAGCCCCGTGAGGGCGGGGAATGTGGCTAGGCCTGGGGACACTTGGTCCCAAAGATGAGGAGGTACTTGTACCTCCTCCCTTGTGAGACTTAAGTCTCGAGACACTCCCCAGATAGGGAGCCAAGGCCGGGTCACCACTACTTGGAAAAGACCCGGGCCGGGAGAATACCGGCGAATAAAAAAAAAAAAAAAAAACAGTCGTAGCAGTAAGAGTAATACTAACATAATTACCAGACATTAACGCTGTTAACTGCAGAAATATTCCTCATCTTGAACCTCTGATTTGGTTAACTTGGTTTGAAGTTTCTCGATTCCACGAGGATCATTAAGGCTCCACCTTATCTGCACACCACAAATCAACATTTTATTACCCAATATATATATATATATATATATATATATATATATATATATATATATATATATATATATATATATATATATATATATATATATATATATATATATATATATATATATATATATATATATATATATATATATATATATATATATATATATATATATATATATATATAAAGTCATGGTCAGCGTGATAGAGAGCATATAAGTAAGAATGAGTCAGGGAAGAGTGCACTTTCAACACTCACAACAGCGCACTGGATCATTTAATGAGTTGGAAACACGATAGATCCTTCTACCAAATGCTTCGTTTCTTTGCGATATTTATAGACAGAGAAAGTTTCCGTGATGACACAGCGTCGAGGAATGCTTAAAAAGAAAAAAATTCTCTGTGTTTATCGTGTGGAAGTCCCTTTACCCAGTTATGCTGGAAATTTTCCGTGTTGCGGGAAACACATTGCTACTTTCCACAGTGTTGTCTCAGGGGACGGGTTTCCGCAGGGTTGTCTCAGGGGACGGGTTTCCGCAGGGTTGTCTCAGGGGACGGGTTTCCACAGGGTTGTGTGCTGTGTCCAGCACTGTTTGGTCATGGTTCTCTGTCTCGCGGAACTTTAAACACTCGCTGTTTGCTGATGTTTGTGTGTTGTGTTTT
>NC_091301.1:6435177-6482677 GCF_038502225.1 Cherax quadricarinatus
AGTACACACACGGAGAGGTACGGCACGCACCTACCTACAGTACACACACGGAGTGGTACGGCACGCACCTATATCCAGTACACACACGGAGAGGTAAGGCACGCACCTACCTCCAGTACACACACGGAGTGGTACGGCACGCACTTACCTCCAGTACACACACGGAGTGGTACGGCACGCACCTACCTCCAGTACACACACGAAGAGGTACGGCACGCACCTACCTCCAGTACACACACGGAGTGGTACGGCACGCACCTACCTCCAGTAAACACACGGAGAGGTAAGGCACGCACCTACCTCCAGTACACACACGGAGTGGTAAGGCACGCACCTACCTCCAGTACACACACGGAGAGGTACGGCACGCACCTACCTCCAGTACACACACGGAGTGGTACGGCACGCACCTACCTCCAGTAAACACACGGAAAGGTAAGGCACGCACCTACCTCCAGTACACACACGGAGTGGTAAGGCACGCACCTACCTCCAGTACACACACGGAGAGGTACGGCACGCACCTACCTCCAGTAAACACACGGAGAGGTAAGGCACGCACCTACCTCCAGTACACACACGGAGTGGTACGGCACGCACCTACCTCCAGTACACACACGGAGAGGTACGGCACGCACCTACCTCCAGTACACACACGGAGAGGTACGGCACGCACCTACCTCCAGTACGCACACGGAGAGGTAAGGCACGCACCTACCTCCAGTACACACACGGAGAGGTACGGCACACACCTACCTCCAGTACGCACACGGAGAGGTACGGCACGCACCTACCTCCAGTACACACACGGAGAGGTACGGCACGCACCTACCTCCAGTACACACACGGAGAGGTAAGGCACGCACCTACCTCCAGTACACACACGGAGTGGTACGGCACGCACCTACCTCCAGTACACTCACGGAGTGGTACGGCACGCACCTACCTCCAGTACGCACACGGAGCGGTACGGCACGCACCTACCTCCAGTACACTCACGGAGTGGTACGGCACGCACCTACCTCCAGTACGCGCACGGAGAGGTACGGCACGCACCTACCTCCAGTACACACACGGGGAAGTACGGGTGGCCAGACCGTTCTTCCACAAGCACCCCTCCCAACACGTACTCATGAAGGTCGTGTCTGCTGATGTGATGTTATAACTGCTGCTGTAGGAATGTGTACTTTGTCAGTCCCTGCGCATAACCAACGTTGGATTCATAACGTACTGAACCATTTACTTCCCCCTTCGTTAATAATAATAATATTTTTATTTTTACAAGTACATGTACAAGGTATACAGGTATATGTACAAGGTGTACAGGTCTAGCTGACATCAGTGACATACTAGTATATAGAAAGCCGCTTGTTATGCTGAACATTTCGAGGAAATTAGGTCAGTTTTGTCCCAGGATGCGACCCACACCAGTCTACTAACACCCAGGTACCCATTTTACTGATGAGTGAACATAGACAACCAGTGTAAGGAAACACCCCTAATGTTTCTACTCTAGCCGGGAATCGAACCCGGACACCTCGCCGTGTGAAGCGGGAACTTTACATAGAGTATACCGGGAGAGGGTTTCGGGGGTCAACACCCCCGCGGACCAGTCTGTGACCAGGGCTCATGGTGGATCAGGGCCTGATAAGCTGTTGAAGGAGGAGACGGGCATGATCAGGAAAGGAGTGCCCATTGGGTTGGGTTTCAGAAAATGGGAGAAGGAAGGTGACAGAACTTGTTCCACAAGACAGTCACGCAGAAAGCGAAGCTGAGTCTTACGACGCCTGGTAGCAATACGAGCAGCCTCATGAGAACGAAAGAGGGACTTAATAGAAGGAAGAATATTAAATAAGTTGGAAAGAATAAGACGCTTAACTGCGGGGTTTATAAATAACAGAAGAGGCACAATACCGTGACTGGAACAATACACAAATAACCCACACACAGAAGAGAGGAGCTTACGACGACGTTTCGGTCCGACTTGGACCATTTACAAAGTCACACTAACGAAAAGAAGAGCAGGATGGGTATATATAGGCAGGAGATGGTAGTAGTAGTAGTAGTAGCAGTAGTGGTAGTAGTGGAGGGAAGGAAGTAGTCGTGGAGAGGTAGTAAGAGTAGGAGGAGCCAGTCAAATACTAAAAAAGAGAAGCACTGCACGGGAGCTGGTGCCCACAGAGGGTAAGATCAAGAACACCGAGGGAGGTTATTTGTTTATTGTTCCAGTCACGGTATTGTGACTTTTTTTTGTGTGTGTGTGTATTACTGGGAGGACTTTCGTCCCAGTAACAACAGCAGTCACCAGCAGTGCTACTGCTAGAGTAAATTTTATAAGCAGGAACTATGGCAGGACGAGGGATACGCACCGTGACAGGAGAGAGATATCCAACGTGATAGGTGAGGGATACCCACCGTGATGGGTGAGGGATACCCAATGTAATAAGTGAGGGATACCCACCGTGATTGGTGAGGGATACCCAATGTAATAAGTGAGGGATACTGTCCGTTTTGTGTAACGGATAGGATACCCACCACGATGGGGAAGGAATGCCCAACGTGATGGGTGCGGGATACCCGCCGTGATGGGTGAGGGATACCCACCCATCACTGTACCCACACACTCAGATATTTTCTTAAATTTATCCTATTCTTTGCTCCAGTTTTTCTTGTGTGGTCGTGAGTCTGTTTCCAGTTTCTCTTGCATGTTCCTGGGTAGTATTCTTGACTGGTGGTGAACCTGCCTGTTCCTGGGTAGTATTCTTGACTGGTGGTGAACCTGCCTGTTCCTGGGTAGTATTATTGACTGGTGATGAACCTGCCTGTTCCTGGGTAGTATTCTTGACTGGTGGTGAACCTGCCTGTTCCTGGGTAGTATTCTTGACTGGTGGTGAACCTGCCTGTTCCTGGGTAGTATTCTTGACTGGTGGTGAACCTGCCTGTTCCTGGGTAGTATTCTTGACTGGTGGTGAACCTGCCTGTTCCTGGGTAGTATTCTTGACTGGTGGTGAACCTGCCTGTTCCTGGGTAGTATTCTTGACTGGTGGTGAACCTGCCTGTTCCTGGGTAGTATTCTTGACTGGTGGTGAACCTGCCTGTTCCTGGGTAGTATTCTTGACTGGTGGTGAACCTGCCTGTTCCTGGGTAGTATTCTTGACTGGTGGTGAACCTACCTGTTCCTGGGTAGTATTCTTGACTGGTTGTGAACCTGCCTGTTCCTGGGTAGTATTCTTGACTGGTGGTGAACCTGCCTGTTCCTGGGTAGTATTCTTGACTGGTGGTGAACCTGCCTGTTCCTGGGTAGTATTCTTGACTGGTGGTGAACCTGCCTGTTCCTGGGTAGTATTCTTGACTGGTGGTGAACCTGCCTGTTCCTGGGTAGTATTCTTGACTGGTAGTTAGCCTGCCTGTTCCTGGGTAGTATTCTTGACTGGTGGTGAACCTGCCTGTTCCTGGGTAGTATTCTTGACTGGTGGTGAACCTGCCTGTTCCTGGGTAGTATTCTTGACTGGTGGTGAACCTGCCCGTTCCTGGAGGTTACCTGGAGGTTACCTGGAGGTTATTCCGGGGATCAACGCCCCCGCGGCCCGGTCTATGACCAGGCCTCCCGATGGATCAGGGCCTGATCAACTAGGCTGTTACTGCTGGCCGCACGCAGTCCAACGTACGAGCCACAGCCCGGCTGATCCGGCACTGACTTTAGGTATCTGTCCAGCTCTCTCTTGAAGGCAGCCAGGGGTTTATTGGCAATTCCCCTAATGCTTGATGGGAGGCTGTTAAACAGTTTTGGGCCCCGGACACTTATAGTATTCTTGACTGGTGGTGAACCTACCTGTTCCTGGGTAGTTCTTTCTTGACTGGTGGTGAACCTACCTGTTCCTGGGTAGTTCTTTCTTGACTGGTGGTGAACCTGCCTGTTCCTGGGTAGTATTTTCTTGACTGGTGGTGAACCTGCCTGTTCCTGGGTAGTATTTTCTTGACTGGTGGTGAACCTGCCTGTTCCTGGGTAGTTCTTTCTTGACTGGTGGTGAACCTACCTGTTCCTGGGTAGTTCTTTCTTGACTGGTGGTGAACCTGCCTGTTCCTGGGTAGTATTCTTGACTGGTGGTGAACCTGCCTGTTCCTGGGTAGTATTCTTCACTGGTGGTGAACCTGCCTGTTCCTGGGTAGTATTCTTGACTGGTGGTGAACCTGCCTGTTCCTGGGTAGTATTCTTGACTGGTGGTGAACCTGCCTGTTCCTGGGTAGTATTCTTGACTGGTGGTGAACCTGCCTGTTCCTGGGTAGTATTCTTGACTGGTGGTGAACCTGCCTGTTCCTGGGTAGTATTCTTGACTGGTAGTGAGCCTGCCTGTTCCTGGGTAGTATTCTTAACTGGTGGTCAACCTGCCTGTTCCTGGGTAGTATTCTTGACTGGTAGTGAGCCTGCCTGTTCCTGGGTAGTATTCTTAACTGGTAGTGAGCCTGCCTGTTCCTGGGTAGTATTCTTAACTGGTGGTCAACCTGCCTGTTCCTGGGTAGTATTCTTGACTGGTAGTGAGCCTGCCTGTTCCTGGGTAGTATTCTTAACTGGTGGTCAACCTGCCTGTTCCTGGGTAGTATTCTTGACTGGTGGTGAACCTGCCTGTTCCTGGGTAGTATTCTTGACTGGTGGTGAACCTGCCTGTTCCTGGGTAGTATTCTTAACTGGTGGTCAACCTGCCTGTTCCTGGGTAGTATTCTTGACTGGTGGTGAACCTGCCTGTTCCTGGGTAGTATTCTTGACTGGTGGTGAACAGGTTACAGGCAGCCGACAGGCTTTAGACCCAACTAACCAACCAACCTTGCTAGCCACAGAGCTACTGATCTCTCTCTCTCCGTACTTGGTCTGTGGTGCTTTCTCTGCTCTGTCGCTGATCTGCGCTCTGACACTGGTCTGTGGTCTGTCGCTGGTCTGCGCTCTGACACTGGTCTGTGGTCTACTACTGGTTTGATCTATGTATGTTGGTGCTGGATCTTGGTCTCAGACCTCTATGGTATTATGCTGTATGATGTTGATCTCTGGTCTGGCACTGTCATTATATGCTCGCTTACACACCCGGCTGGTTCTCCTGGCTGCTGTTGCTTACTTCTGTGTGCCCAATGTCCAGTCTTGATACCCAAGGTGACCTGTTTTGATACCCAAGGTGACCCAAGGTAACCAGTTTTGATACCCAAGGTGATCAGTTTTAATACCCAAGATGACCAGTCCTGATATCCAAGGTGACCAGTCTTGGTACCTGCAGTATACCTGGAGAGGGTTTCGGGGACCAACGCCCCAGCGGCCCGGTCTGAGACCAGGCCTCGTGGTGGACCAGGGTCTGGTCAACCAGGCTGTTACTGCTGGCTGCACTTAAACCGACGTACGAACCACAGCCCGGCTGATACCCAAGGTGACCAGTTTTGATACCCAAGGTGACCAGTTTTGATACCCAAGGTGACCAGTCTTGATACCCAAGGTGACCAGTCTTGATACCCAAGGTATCCAGTTTTGGTACCCAAGGTGACCAGTTTTGGTACCCAAGGTCTTTAACTTCAGCCTATGTACGCTTTGGATTTGCAGTGTTATAACTGGTTGGAATTTCTAACTGCATTACCGTGGTTTCCAGGATTCCCTCTACTTAACGAGGATCAGAATGGTTAATGAGAAGTATTAAAATGTTCCACTTCGTTTACAGAGGATTCAAAGGCTGTATAACGGCTTACGAGAGCTTCCTGTGCGCTTGGTATATAAGGGTTTGCGCTACTCTCCCCTGCATAATATAACCTATCAACTCAGGATTAATATCCTTAAAGGCTCCTTAGCTGCCTCAAGACAACAGTAGAAGATGATGATCATCCTTATCATTATGATGATAATGATGATGATTTTGCTCGGATTAGTAACCCAGGATAATCCAATAAAACTGTGTCATCAGACTGCCTGGCTTGCTTCCATCGCCCACCTTTCACCAGCGGTGCCCGGCCCGTGCGTACCTCTACACTTTCAGTGGTAGCCAGCGTGAAATGCAGAAATTTAGATCTCGTCAAGCGTACAAAAAGTGGCGTGGGCAGCCGAGGCTTTCTCTCTGCAACCTGTTCTATTCAGCTCTCTAATCTTACTCGCTTTTTTCACTGTCACTATCTCTCTTTTTATTACCATCCGTATAAACTTTACACATACACACACACATATTTACGCACACATATATACATTTATTATTATTATTATTATTATTATTATTATTATTATTATTGGGAAGCTCTTCTAAACCCATAGGGGTTATAAATGCATTCAACGGATCGTCTTGTGACTTGCCCTTGACAAACATTAACAGGTGTGTCTTGTGTTGCAGGTGTTGGCCGCGGCTGCGGCAGCGACTAGCGTGGAAGCAGAGGAACACCGGTCGATACGCCTCAGGAGAAGTATCGGTTCCTGGTTCTCTGACTTCTTCAAGAAGTGGAAGGAATCTGACGACGACTACGATGAGGAGGAGGTGATTACTGTGCCGGTCATCCGTCCCATCTACCAGCCTCCCGTTAAGTCTTACTACCCGCCTCCAGCGCCTCCGATCAAGCCTTCGTACGGCCCTCCGCTCCTCCCTCCCTCTTCCTACGGACGTGGCCACGTTAATGGAGGCTTCGGAGGTGGCGGCAGCTTTAACGGAGGTTTCGGAGGTGGTGGTCCCTTTAAGGGAGGATTTGGAGGGGGCGGAGTAGGCATCCCCATACAGGGAGGCTATGGTGGAGGCGGAGGACAATTCAAGGGAGGTATTGGAGGTGGAGGTGGTGGATTCGGCGGCCCCATCAAGGGAGGTATTGGAGGAGGAGGTGGTGGATTCGGCGGCCCCATCAATGGAGGATTTGGAGGAGGCGGCGGCCACTTCAAAGGAGGCATTGGAGGAGGTGATCCCATCAAGGGAGGCTTCGGAGGTGGTGGAGTCGGAGGTGGCTTCAAAGGAGGCGTTGGAGGTGGTGGCCCCATTAAGGGAGGCTATGGAGGGGGTATAGGAGGCGGTGGTCACTTTAAGGGAGGCCACGGAGGTGGCGGTCACATTAAGGGGGGACATTCCAAAGGACTTCCACACGACTTTGGTCCGGTAAAAGACTCGGATGTGGTTCATATTGGAGGAGGCTCCTTCTTGCCACCAGCACTGCCAGCAGGTGGCTACTCTTCTCCTGCTGACAGTTATGCCGCACCTCCTGCTCCAGTTAACAGTTATGTCCCTCCAGTCATTGATATCTACGGTCCTCCTAAACCCATTGATTCCTATGCTGCATTGCCTACAGTTAGTACCTCCTACAGTTCAGTAGGGGTGCCAGTGGCTCCTCTGGGTCCTGGGAAAGACCTAATCAGCGAGTTTCGTTCCCTTCCCTCCTTCCCTCTTCCCATGGCAGAGCACGGCTCCTCTTCCTCATCTTACCTCGAAGGTTTCCACCCATCACAGCCCCTTGCTGCGGAGCATGTTGGTGCAACAGGCGCCTTGATAGGAAAAGAAGTTCGTGCACCGCTACGCCCTCTCTACGACCTTCCCTCTGATTCAAAGCTCAACCTCGGTGGATCTGCTCTGCCTCTCGCTGGTGGCTTTGACGCCCTTGGCAGTGGCAAAGGAAGTATTGGAGAAGGTTTTGGAGCTTCCGTAGGATTAAAAGACCAACATTCATCATCTACAGCGTCACTGACGTACGGGGCTGAGCTGGGCTACGACGATCCTATCATTGAGATCATTTTCCAAGACGGAGAACCAGCACCTCCACCACCTCCACCTGTCATAGATCCAGAAGTGTTCGCATTGCCAGAAGAACCCGTTGAAGTTTATTTCATTGAATACTCCCCAGGAGACAACATTGATGACCTTGGTGCTCTGAACTTAGAGGGTGCCAAGCCAGGTATCTTGCATGATCTACCTGAGGAACTGCCCATTGATGTTCGCTCTCATCTGTTGGACTCTGGAGTCCTGGATAACGCTGAGATCCAAGTTATTAATTTAGATGACGCCTTAACTAAGGGTTTTCTAGACCAGAACACCAGACAAGCTCTGGAAGCTGTGTATGCCTCTGAGAGCCGCATTGATGAAACGAAAGTTGATGCACCATCTAAAGAAGGTGTCAACATCAGAGTTCACCGTCTGATGAATGAAGACGGTACACCTAAAGGAGTGGCTGAGTTACTCTCTGGTTTAGGCAAGTACCGCGAGGGTCGCTTTGCTGGGCTTGTAGAAGCTAATGACGAAGGTTCAAAAAAATTCATTCCAGTAATAGTTGATGGAGATAAACTACCCTTACCAAACCATCCTGGGCTAGAGGGACGCGAAGTGGCTGGGGTTCTTGTGTTAGCACCCACTGATAAGAAGAACCAAACGTCAGCGCCCCCAGCCAACACCAGCAGCCCAGAACACAACCTGGTAGAGTCGGCGTCAAATCCACAGCCAGTAGTGGCAGCGGCAGGCGCCATTGAGGAACGAGCGGACAGGGAATGGAACGGTGACCCCAACGGCTGGCGTCCCGTCTGGGACTGACCTATCTACCATTAACAAGGCATCCGAACTTGACCTCTCCTCTCCCTCCCCATTGCTCCTCGATGGTTTATATTTCCATCTGAGAGTGAGCTTCTCAGGACAGGGAACGTTAGAGTATAACAATGCAGTCTGAGACTCTTATACCCTCACTAAGTTTAGGGTCCGGCAAACGGGAGCTCCCCAGCCGACGCATCGCGAGACTCAACTGTCGTCAATTTACATATTTCGTAGCGAGGGCATTGCCCTCACCAAAGAAAACAAAGAATTTTGTGAAATATCTTTCTTTCGAGTTGTTGAGTGCTGCTTAGCTTTACTCTACTTACTTAAGCTGTACATATGTTGCTTTGATAGATTTACTGAACATATCTTGTTTAGGATTAAGTATATTTTTAGCCAGGATTAAAATGAATTAGTTTTCCGAGGATAAGTACAGGAGAGAAGTTTCCCCACATCTCAGGATCATCAGTGTTGTGTACATACTGCCTGCTTAACTTTTCAGCCAGTTCTCTCGCTAACAAGTCGAGGCAAACAAAATTATTGTTAAAAAACAAAATAAATCTTGGGTTTTGATTTTATATTGATCCTAAGACAGGCGTTGTCTGAGCCTCACACTTCCTTTTGTATCGTCTCTCTAAGTATCCTATTTATGTCCTCTCTGGGGCTCTATAGACGCGTGTAATATTGCTCAAGTGACTAGGTCTTCCTGCAGGTAGAATATTGTTATCATCAACAGCAGTTAGTTAGTGTCTCTTGCATCACCATGTTTGATTGTACAGTAATTTTATTATTAAAAGATATCAAAAATAGGCTGTGATATATTTGTCCTTTCGTCACAGCGGTAGAATTTTGTCAGTGTTTTGTGAGTTGATGTATGACTTGTGACCACTGGAGAAGACACTGTGATGTGAGTTAATGTATGACCTGTCACCACTGAAGAAGATATAACAGTGACTTGATTCTGTCCAAGAATTCCTGAAAAAAAAAGATACAAACATGTTCTCCGTAAAGAACTTATTGTTTTTTTATCTTTCTATTTTTTTAAGAGATCAGAAAATGATGTTACTGAACATTCTCAGAAAATTACCAATGATGCTGACGCTGTCAAGATTCCGGAGGCTTCCCCAGCAGGTCACCTACAGAGTGGTGACTGGACTGGTCAGGTCAACACTGGGGGGGGGAGGGGTGACCTGTCCAGGGATCATCCGCTATGTATACTGACCAATGGTACTGACATCACGGTATAACAGTCACAAATCTGACACGAAATGAACAAATCTGATACAATAAACAAATACGACACCGAACGAATAAATACGACACCGAACGAACAAATATGACACCGAACGAACAAATGCGACACCGAACGAACAAATATGACACCGAACGAACAAATGCGACACCGAACGAACAAATACGACACCGAACGAACAAATACGACACCGAACGAACAAATACGACACCGAACGAACAAATACGACACCGAACGAACAAATACGACACCGAACGAACAAATACGACACCGAACGAACAAATGCGACACCGAACGAACAAATGCGACACCTAACGAACAAATATGACACCGAACGAACAAATGCGACACCTAACGAACAAATATGACACCGAACGAACAAATGCGACACCGAACGAACAAATACGACACCAAACGAACAAATGCGACACCTAACGAACAAATATGACACCTAACGAACAAATGCGAACACCTAACGAACAAATATGACACCGAACGAACAAATGCGACACCGAACGAACAAATGCGACACCGAACGAACAAATACGACACCGAACGAACAAATACGACACCGAACGAACAAATGCGACACCTAACGAACAAATACGACACCTAACGAACAAATACGACACCGAACGAACAAATGCGACACCTAACGAACAAATACGACACCAAACGAACAAATGCGACACCTAACGAACAAATACGACACCTAACGAACAAATACGACACCGAACGAACAAATGCGACACCTAACGAACAAATACGACACCAAACGAACAAATGCGACACCTAACGAACAAATATGACACCTAACGAACAAATATGACACCGAACGAACAAATGCGACACCGAACGAACAAATGCGACACCTAACGAACATATACGACACCGAACGAACAAATGCGACACCGAACGAACAAATGCGACACCGAACGAACATATACGACACCGAACGAACAAATGCGACACCGAACGAACAAATGCGACACCTAACGAACATATACGACACCGAACGAACAAATGCGACACCGAACGAACAAATGCGACACCGAACGAACAAATGCGACACCGAACGAACAAATGCGACACCGAACGAACAAATATGACACCGAACGAACATATACGACACCGAACGAACAAATGCGACACCGAACGAACAAATATGACACCGAACGAACATATACGACACCGAACGAACAAATACGACACCGAACGAACAAATATGACACCGAACGAACATATACGACACCGAACGAACAAATGCGACACCGAACGAACAAATGCGACATCGAACGAACAAATGCGACACCGAACGAACAAATGCGACATCGAACGAACAAATGCGACACCGAACGAACAAATGCGACACTTAACGAGAGAGATGCTCCATGATGTCCATGAAGGGCTCTTGATCCGAGGAAGTGAAGTCATCCTTCTTTTTCCTAAAATTTATTACGTCCTATGCCCCGGGCGCTGTATGACCCCTCCGGGTTTAGCAGATCCCTCTGGAAATAATTATAACAGCAACAACAACATTAATAGTAATAATAATGAAACCAAATTAATAATAACGAGACTTAAACATTGAATAAGAAAAAGATATCCATAGGTAAGAAAAAGATATCCATAGGTAAGAAAAAGATATCCATAGGTAAGAAAAAGATATCCATAGGTAAGAAAAAGATATCCGCACGACAGGTGTGGTTGCCACGACAGGTGTGGTTGTCACGACAGGTGTAGTTGTTACAACAGTTGTGGTTGTCACGACAGGTGTGGTTGTCACGACAGGTGTAGTTGTTACAACAGTTGTGGTTGTCACGACAGGTGTGGTTGTCACGACAGGTGTGGTTGTTACAACAGTTGTGGTTGTCACGACAGGTGTGGTTGTCACGACAGGTGTGGTTGTCACGACAGGTGTGGTTGTCACAACAGGTGTGGCTGTCACGACAGGTGTAGTTGTCACGACAGGTAAGGTTGTCACGACAGATGTGGTTGTCACGACAGGTGTGATTGTTACAACAGGTGTGTTTGTCATGACTAGTGTGGTTGTCACAACAGGTGTGGTTGTCACAACAGGTGTGGTTGCCACGACAGGTGTGGTTGTCACAACAGGTGTGGTTGTCACGACAGGTGTGGTTGTCACGACAGGTGTGGTTGTCAGTGTGTATTTCGGTAAACTGTTATGGGACATGATGTTAGACGTTCAGTGTTCCTAACATGCTCTTAAGAGCTCAGTGTATCCACTACATTGATCATACATAACAATACAGTGTATCCAGTACACTGATCATACATAATACAGTGTATCCACTACACTGATCATACATAATACAGTGTATCCACTACATTGATCATACATAATACAGTGTATCCACTATATTGATCATACATAATACAGTGTATCCACTACATTGATCATACATAATACAGTGTATCCACTACATTGATCATACATAATACAGTGTATCCACTACATTGATCATACATAATACAGTGTATCCACTACATTGATCATACATAATACAGTGTATCCACTACATTGATCATACATAATACAGTGTATCCACTATATTGATCATACATAATACAGTGTATCCACTACATTGATCATACATAATACAGTGTATCCACTATATTGATCATACATAATACAGTGTATCCACTACATTGATCATACATAATACAGTGTATCCACTACATTGATCATACATAATACAGTGTATCCACTACATTGATCATACATAATACAGTGTATCCACTACACTGATCATACATAATACAGTGTATCCACTACACTGATCATACATAATACAGTGTATCCACTACACTGATCATACATAATACAGTGTATCCACTACATTGATCATACATAATACAGTGTATCCACTACATTGATCATACATAATACAGTGTATCCACTACATTGATCATACATAATACAGTGTATCCACTACACTGATCATACATAATACAGTGTATCCACTACATTGATCATACATAATACAGTGTATCCACTACATTGATCATACATAATACAGTGTATCCACTACATTGATCATACATAACACAGTGTATCCACTACACTGATCATACATAATACAGTGTATCCACTACATTGATCATACATAATACAGTGTATCCACTACATTGATCATACATAATACAGTGTATCCACTACATTGATCATACATAATACAGTGTATCCACTACACTGATCATACATAATACAGTGTATCCACTACACTGATCATACATAATACAGTGTATCCACTACACTGATCATACATAATACAGTGTATCCACTACATTGATCATACATAATACAGTGTATCCACTACATTGATCATACATAATACAGTGTATCCACTACATTGATCATACATAATACAGTGTATCCACTACATTGATCATACATAATACAGTGTATCCACTACATTGATCATACATAATACAGTGTATCCACTACACTGATCATACATAATACAGTGTATCCACTACATTGATCATACATAATACAGTGTATCCACTACATTGATCATACATAATACAGTGTATCCACTACATTGATCATACATAATACAGTGTATCCACTACACTGATCATACATAATACAGTGTATCCACTACATTGATCATACATAATACAGTGTATCCACTACATTGATCATACATAATACAGTGTATCCACTACATTGATCATACATAATACAGTGTATCCACTACATTGATCATACATAATACAGTGTATCCACTACACTGATCATACATAATACAGTGTATCCAGTACACTGATCATACATAATACAGTGTATCCACTACACTGATCATACATAACAATACAGTGTATCCAGTACACTGATCATACATAATACAGTGTATCCACTACACTGATCATACATAACAATACAGTGTATCCAGTACACTGATCATACATAATACAGTGTATCCACTACACTGATCATACATAACAATACAGTGTATCCAGTACACTGATCATACATAATACAGTGTATCCACTACACTGATCATACATAACAATACAGTGTATCCAGTACACTGATCATACATAATACAGTGTATCCACTACACTGATCATACATAACAATACAGTGTATCCAGTACACTGATCATACATAATACAGTGTATCCACTACACTGATCATACATAACAATACAGTGTATCCAGTACACTGATCATACATAATACAGTGTATCCACTACACTGATCATACATAACAATACAGTGTATCCAGTACACTGATCATACATAATACAGTGTATCCACTACACTGATCATACATAACAATACAGTGTATCCAGTACACTGATCATACATAACAATACAGTGTATCCAGTACACTGATCATACATAACAATACAGTGTATCCACTACACTGATCATACATAACAATACAGTGTATCCAGTACACTGATCATACATAATACAGTGTATCCACTACACTGATCATACATAACAATACAGTGTATCCAGTACACTGATCATACATAATACAGTATATTCACTACACTGATCATACATAACAATACAGTGTATCCAGTACACTGATCATACATAATACAGTATATTCACTACACTGATCATACATAACAATACAGTGTATCCAGTACACTGATCATACATAATACAGTATATTCACTACACTGATCATACATAACAATACAGTGTATCCACTACACTGATCATACATAACAATACAGTGTATCCAGTACACTGATCATACATAATACAGTGTATCCAGTACACTGATCATACATAATACAGTGTATCCAGTACACTGATCATACATAACAATACAGTGTATCCAGTACACTGATCATACATAATACAGTGTATCCAGTACACTGATCATACATAATACAGTATATTCACTACACTGATCATACATAACAATACAGTGTATCCAGTACACTGATCATACATAATACAGTATATTCACTACACTGATCATACATAACAATACAGTGTATCCAGTACACTGATCATACATAATACAGTGTATCCAGTACACTGATCATACATAATACAGTGTATCCAGTACACTGATCATACATAACAATACAGTGTATCCAGTACACTGATCATACATAATACAGTATATTCACTACACTGATCATACATAACAATACAGTGTATCCAGTACACTGATCATACATAATACAGTGTATCCAGTACACTGATCATACATAATACAGTGTATCCAGTACACTGATCATACATAACAATACAGTGTATCCAGTACACTGATCATACATAATACAGTATATTCACTACACTGATCATACATAACAATACAGTGTATCCAGTACACTGATCATACATAATACAGTGTATCCAGTACACTGATCATACATAATACAGTGTATCCAGTACACTGATCATACATAACAATACAGTGTATCCAGTACACTGATCATACATAATACAGTATATTCACTACACTGATCATACATAACAATACAGTGTATCCAGTACACTGATCATACATAATACAGTATATTCACTACACTGATCATACATAATACAGTATATTCACTACACTGATCATACATAACAATACAGTGTATCCAGTACACTGATCATACATAATACAGTATATTCACTACACTGATCATACATAACAATACAGTGTATCCAGTACACTGATCATACATAATACAGTATATTCACTACACTGATCATACATAATACAGTATATTCACTACACTGATCATACATAACAATACAGTGTATCCAGTACACTGATCATACATAATACAGTATATTCACTACACTGATCATACATAACAATACAGTGTATCCAGTACACTGATCATACATAATACAGTGTATCCAGTACACTGATCATACATAATACAGTGTATCCAGTACACTGATCATACATAACAATACAGTGTATCCAGTACACTGATCATACATAATACAGTATATTCACTACACTGATCATACATAACAATACAGTGTATCCAGTACACTGATCATACATAATACAGTGTATCCAGTACACTGATCATACATAATACAGTGTATCCAGTACACTGATCATACATAACAATACAGTGTATCCAGTACACTGATCATACATAATACAGTATATTCACTACACTGATCATACATAACAATACAGTGTATCCAGTACACTGATCATACATAATACAGTGTATCCAGTACACTGATCATACATAATACAGTGTATCCAGTACACTGATCATACATAACAATACAGTGTATCCAGTACACTGATCATACATAATACAGTATATTCACTACACTGATCATACATAACAATACAGTGTATCCAGTACACTGATCATACATAATACAGTATATTCACTACACTGATCATACATAATACAGTATATTCACTACACTGATCATACATAACAATACAGTGTATCCAGTACACTGATCATACATAATACAGTATATTCACTACACTGATCATACATAACAATACAGTGTATCCAGTACACTGATCATACATAATACAGTATATTCACTACACTGATCATACATAATACAGTATATTCACTACACTGATCATACATAACAATACAGTGTATCCAGTACACTGATCATACATAATACAGTGTATCCACTACATTGATCATACATAATACAGTGTATCCACTACACTGATCATACATAATACAGTATATCCACTACACTGATCATACATGAAGGATTAAGAATAACGTATAAAAACTCTTCTAATCTAAATTAACTAAAACACTTTATTAATCAATATTTGACATGTACAACGAGTATATTTTTATACAAGAAATATATGATCATACACATCAAGAAAATAATATTAATAATGACAATACAATTACGGTAAATCTATGTAAATCTTCATGACACTTTTCGTTAATTTAAATTTTTACAATGAAATTTTCCCGAGAGAAAATTGACGAGTTTGTGAGTTTCACAGAGAAAATTGACGAGTTTGTGAGTTTCACAGAGAAAATTGACGAGTTTGTGAGTTTCACAGAGAAAATTGACGAGTTTGTGAGTTTCACAGAGAAAATTGACGAGTTTGTGAGTTTCACAGAGAAAATTGACGAGTTTGTGAGTTTCACAGAGAAAATTGACGAGTTTGTGAGTTTCACAGAGAAAATTGACGAGTTTGTGAGTTTCACAGAGAAAATTGACGAGTTTGTGAGTTTCACAGAGAAAATTGACGAGTTTGTGAGTTTCACAGAGAAAATTAATAAACTTTATGCAAGACAGGTTAATTAATGAGAGTTTAAAGCCTATCGACTACACCATGGTCATTAAATGACGCATAATAATTAATTTTCATTCTTCATGTACGGAATATATACTGAAATATACCTCTCAGGGTATATATATATGTCGTGCCGAATAGGCAGAACTTGCGATCTTGGCTTAAATAGCAACGCTCATCTTGCCATATAGGGCAAGCGAAAGTTTGTGTATGCAATAATTTCGCCAAAATCATTCTGAACCTAACGAAAAAAGTGTATTTCACTGTGTTTGTTTAGTATTAAATTATTGTAAACAAATCTAAAATATATTTAGTTGGGTTAGGCTAAAATAAATTGTTCTTGTTATAATAAGGTTAGGTAAGTTTTCTAAGATTCTTTTGGAGCAAAATTAAAAATTTTTACATTAACATTAATGAAAAAATATATCTTTAAACGTATAAGAAAAAATTTTGGAAAGGACTTAATTTTAAATGAGTTCTTGCTAATTGACCAGTTTTACATATTCGGCACAACATATATATATATATATATATATATATATATATATATATATATATATATATATATATATATATATATATATATATATATATATATCAATAACATCACTGCACTAGCCAAGGACTCGAACCCATGTTGCTTTGGCCTGCCTCATGGTGGGCGAAAACACATGATGCCCTAATCCACTGGACCATACGATCCTTAAAAGCAGGGCATCCAGCGGAACTGGATGTTGTACTCCCTACTCAAGGACACACGATGGTGTGAATGACTCTAGGCTAATTTCATTCTAGTCCCTGTTTGGTGTACTAGTTCAACGAGCAGAATTTTATATTATTGTGACCACGAACGAGTGATATTGATCACTGCGCTAGCCAAGGACCTTGGCTAGTGCAGTGTTGTTATTGATCAATACCACACGTTCGTGGTCACAATAATATATATATATATATATATATATATATATATATATATATATATATATATATATATATACTATATTGTGATGATGTCTCATGATGTTTATACAACGAGAGCGACAGTATATATACACATGGAAGAGAGCATATATCATTACATATACATTTAGAGTTTATTTTGATCCATTATTAAAGTATTGTTGACTGGCGGTGAACAGTGACAGCCTTAATAATTATAGTATTCTTAATTACCCTGTAAAGTGTTGTTTTATTATTATTATTTGGCCACAACAACAGTGAATCACATCAACCATCTGGCATTTATGATGCGCTTTTATTGTGACACTAAAATGCGATTTTTAGCTTAAAGGAGCTGAGTGTTCAGGCACTGTCGCGGTCATTGGCTTGGTTAGACAGCAGAGGGAGCAGCAGTAGCAACAGCAGTCGATGCAACAGGAGTAACAGAAGTAGCAGCAGAAGCAGCAGCAGTAGCAGCAGCAGCCGAGTGTTAAACAGCAACATCTAGCAGTAGGCACTCTGGTAAATGTCATTAATGGTATCTAGTGCTGCAGGGAGCTCAGAGATGGGAATATGCACTGTGTCAAGGGGTGCCAGCTGTGAGGGCAGCTCTGAGAATGCCACCTGCTTGTTCGAGCGGTCGCCTGAAGGTGTGGGAGACTCTCCATCACCTGGGTGAAGTGTGTTGATGTCGCAGCGTTTGGATGGTGGGTGTGGGGACGGGGTGGCTCTCCCCCCACGCCCACACTCAGTGGGACCACTCTCTTCCCACACCTCTGCGGGAGCCAAAACCGTATCAATATCGTAAAATTAACTCGTACATCACCACAACTGATGTTAGAAATCATTAGGAAACCAACAGTGTTAATTTTCAAGACGCAGCCTAATTATCGTAAAATTCACTGTACGTGTGTACTGTGAAATTACGATGACGTTATCACCAGAGATGTCCTCTTTGAAGAAGTGGTACTTACTGAACGACCTGGATGGTGGAGGCAGGTCGTTGACGACCATTTCATCGTAGGTGTGTTCGTTCGGTCTGCGGCTGTGGGCAGCCCACTCCTGCAGCTGAAACGTGGGCTGCAGGTGGGTGTCCAGGGTATGGGTGGTGGGAAGCAAGAAATTTTCGAGACCAAGGGTGACCGCTTGACTGTGGTCACAGGTGATGGGCGGGAGGTGCTTGTTGAAGGTATGGGCGGTGGGTAGAATATGACTGTTGAGGGCGTGGGTGGTGAGCAGTGGGCCATCACTGGTGGGTCTCCCTGGTATAAGGTGCTTCTCGAGGATGTGGGAGGAAAGGAGCTCTTGGAATTTTAAGGCGTGTGTGGTGGGCAGCAGGTGGGTCTCAGGGTTGTGTGTTGTGGGCAGCAGGTGGGTCTCAGGGTTGTGTGTTGTGGGCAGCAGGTGGGTCTCAGGGTCATGTGTGGTGGGCAGCTGGTGGGTCACAGGGTCGTGTGTGGTGGGCAGCACGTGGGTCTCAGGGTTATGTGTGGTGGGCAGTAGGTGGGTCTCAGGGTTGTGTGTAGTGGGCAGTAGGTGGGTCTCAGGGTTGTGTGTGGTGGGCAGTAGGTGGGTCTCAGGGTTGTGTGTGGTGGGCAGTAGGTGGGTCTCAGGGTTGTGTGTGGTGGGCAGTAGGTGGGTCTCAGGGTTGTGTGTGGTGGGCAGTAGGTGGGTCTCAGGGTTGTGTGTGGTGGGCAGTAGGTGGGTCTCAGGATCGTGTGTGGTAGGCAGTAGGTGGGTCTCAGGGTTGTGTGTGGTGGGCAGTAGGTGGGTCTCAGGGTTGTGTGTGGTGGGCAATAGGTGAGTCTCAGGGTTGTGTGTGGTGGGCAGTAGGTGGGTCTCAGGGTCGTGTGTGGTGGGCAGTAGGTGGGGCTCAGGGTCGTGTGTGGTGGGCAGTAGGTGATCTTCAGGGTCGTGTGTGGTGGGCAGTAGGTTGGGCTCAGGGTCGTGTGTGGTGGGCAGTAGGTGATCTTCAGGGTCGTGTGTGGTGGGCAGTAGGTTGGGCTCAGGGTCGTGTGTGGTGGGCAGTAGGTGATCTTCAGGGTCGTGTGTGGTGGGCAGTAGGTGATCTTCAGGGTCGTGTGTGGTGGGCAACAGGTGGTTCTCTTGGAGGGTAGTGTCGATGGCAGCAGTTGGTGCACAGGCAGTGGGGAGAGACTGGTACTGAGCCATCAACAGTCGTACCTGCCGCTACACAAGCAAATATATCAACACATCACACCAGTATATCAACACGTCACACTAGTATATCAACACATCACACTAGTATATCAACACATCACACTAGTATATCAACACATCACACTAGTATATCAACACATCACACTAGTATATCAACACATCACACTAGTATATCAACACATCACACTAGTATATCAACACATCACACTAGTATATCAACACATCACACTAGTATATCAACACGTCACACTAGTATATCAACACATCACACTAGTATATCAACACATCACACTAGTATATCAACACATCACACTAGTATATCAACACATACCTGGAGGTTACCTGGAGGTTATTCCGGGTATCAGGGCCCCCGCGGCCCGGTCCATGACCAGGCCTCCCGATGGATCAGGGCCTGATCAACCAGGCTGTTACTGCTGGCCGCACACAGTCCAACGTACGAGCCACAGCCCGGCTGATCCGGCACTGACTTTAGGTATCTGTCCAGCTCTCTCTTGAAGGCAGCCAGGGGTTTATTGGCAATTCCCCTAATGCTTGATGGGAGGCTGTTAAACAGTTTTGGGCCCCGGACACTTATGGTGTTTTCCCTTAGTGTACCAATGGCGCCCCTACTTTTTATTGGGGGCATTTTGCATCGCCTGCCCAGTCTTTTACTTTCGTAGGGAGTGATTTCTGTGTGCAGATTTGGGACCATTCCTTCCAAGATTTTCCAAGTGTAGATTATGATATATCTCTCCCTCCTGCGTTCCAACGAGTACAAGTCAAGTGCTTCCAAGCGTTCCCAGTAGTTAAGGTGCTTGACAGAACTTATACGTGCAGTAAAGGATCTCTGTACACTCTCTAGATCTGCGATTTCACCTGCTTTGAATGGAGATGTTAATGTACAGCAGTATTCCAGCCTAGAGAGAACAAGTGATTTGAAAAGGATCATCATGGGCTTGGCATCTCTCGTTTTGAAAGTTCTCATTATCCATCCTATCATTTTCTTTGCACGTGCGATCGTGGTACTGTTGTGATCCTTGAAAGTGAGATCCTCAGACATTACTACTCCCAGGTCCCTTACATTAGTTTTTCGCTCTATTGTATGGCCGGAGTCAGTAGTATACTCTGTTCTAGTTATTATCTCCTCCAGTTTTCCATAACGGAGTAGTTGGAATTTGTCCTCATTGAACATCATATTGTTTACCGTTGCCCACTGGAAAACTTTGTTTATATCTTCTTGGAGATTAACCGCGTCCTCAGCAGATGACAGCCTCATGCAGATCCTAGTATCATCCGCAAAGGATGATACGGTGCTGTGGCGTATATCTCTGTTTATGTCTCATATGAGGATAAGGAATAAGATGGGGGCGAGTACTGTGCCTTGTGGAACAGAGCTCTTCACTATGGCAGCCTCCGATTTAAGTCTGTTGACCACTACTCTTTGTGTTCGATTTGTTAGGAAGTTGAAGATCCATCTCCCCACTTTCCCAGTTATTCCTTTAGCGCGTATTTTATGGGCTATTACGCCATGATCGCATTTGTCAAATGCTTTTGCAAAGTCTGTGTATATTACATCTGCATTCTGATTTTCTTCCAGTGCATCCAAGGCCATGTCATAGTGATCCAGTAGTTGTGAGAGGCAGGAGCGACCTGCCCTGAACCCATGTTGCCCTGGATTGTGCAGATTTTGGGAATCCAGGTGATTTGCAATCCTGCTTCTTAGCACTCTTTCAAAGATTTTTATGATGTGGGATGTCAGAGCTATTGGTCTATAGTTCTTAGTTAATGCTTTGCTGCCACCTTTATGGAGTGGGGCTATATCCGTTGTTTTAAGTGACTGTGGAATTTCACCCATGTCTAAGCTCCTCCTCCATAGTGTACTTAGGGCACGCGAGAGGGGTTTCTTGCAGTTCTTAATGAAAACAGAGTTCCACGAGTCTGGGCCCGGGGCTGAGTGCATAGGCATGTTGTCAATGGCTTTTTCGAAATCTATCGGAGTTAGGGTAATGTCGGAAATCTGGCATACATTTATGGAGTTTTGAGGCTCATTCATGAAGAAATCATTTGGGTCGTCGATCCTCAGACCGATTAGTGGTTCACTAAACACAGAGTCGTACTGGGATTTCAATATTTCACTCATTTCCTTGTTGTCATCTGTGTAAGTCCCATCCTGTCTGAGTAAGGGCCCGATACTAGATGTGGTATTTGCCTTGTTTTTGGCATATGAAAAGAAATATTTTGAATTTCTTTCAATTTCACTAATAGCTTTAAGCTCCTCCTGCCTCTCCTGGTTCCTGTAAGAGTCATTTAGCTTAAGTTCGATAGTTTCCACTTCCCTGGTCAGCGCCTCCTTTCGTGTATCAGATGTTCTAGCACTCCTGAGGAGCTCAGTGACTCTTCGTCGTCTTCTGTAGAGGGAGCGTCTTTTTCTCTCCAGTTTACTCCTGCTCTTCTTCTTTCTTAGGGGAATATGCCTAGAACATGCTTCGGCTACCAGGAAGTTGATCCTTTCAAGGCACTGGTTTGGATCCATGTCATTTAAGACATCTTCCCAACATGCTTCGTTTAGGACATGGTTTACCTGGTCCCAGTTGATGTTCTTGTTGTTGAAGTTGTATTTTGTGAAGACACCTTCACAGGTACATGCATTCTGCTGATCAGGACCCCTATGCATGTACGTCTGGACTTCGATTAGGTTGTGATCGGAATTAGTTGTTTTTGGATATTCTTATGTCTCTTATCAGGTCCTCATTATTTGTGAAGATAAGGTCAAGTGTGTTTTCTAGTCTTGTTGGCTCCACTATCTGCTGGCTTAAGGTGTGTTTTTCGTGGAGACTTAGTAGCTCATGTGTGTGTGACCTTTCATCTGCGCTACCTCCATTTTGTATGCCTTAGGTTGAAATCACCAAGCAGTAAGATGTTTGGGGATGGAGCTGGAAGGTTTTCCAAACAGTAATCAATTTTCAGTAGCTGTTCCTTGAACTGTTGTGAGGTTGCATCTGGTGGCTTGTATACAACCACAATGACTAGGTTTTGGTTCTCGATCTTTATTGATAGAACCTCAACTACCTCATTTGTGGTGTTCAGCAACTCCATGCAGATAAGGGACTCTTTGACATACAGGCCACCCCCCCCTTGTTTCCTGTTCATTCTGTCGCATCTAAAAAAGGTTGTAACCACTTATCCATATTTCACTGTTAAAGTGACCTTTTGTGTGAGTCTCTGTGAAGGCTGCAAACATTGCATTAGACTCCTCTAGAATTCCACTGATAAAAGGTATTTTGTTGTTGGTGGATGGCTTAAGGCCCTGTATATTAGCAAATATGAACGAGATTGTATTCTGTGTTAGTTGGGGGGATTTTGTTATTGGCATCAGTAGTTGTAATTCTGGAGGGCCATGGGTGGCCACTGGCTGCACCTCCAGTCCAACAAGGCTCCAATGTGGTGGACTATTTTTGTTACTTCCTTCCATTTTCTTTTTTCGTTTCCTGCCACTAAAAAATCACCTGGAGTTGGGTTGTCGTAGCTACTATTGTTTGTCTTGTGGGGTCTGTGCCTCCTGGTCCCTTTCAGATGGTATGCAGGGCACTCGATGTTGTAACACTGCTTCTGGAGGACCGAGGAGTGGCACATTTTTGGGTGAAAGAAAGTACAGGAAGAAGAACGACACTCTCCTTTAGACAGGAGGTCGCTACATTTTTTGGGATGGTCAAAGTTGCATGTCCCATTTTTTTCCCCTGTTATTCCATGCTTACAGATGCCCCAAGCATAATATTTGCACAAATTCACCTTTGGTTGAGAATTGTTGGGAGGTGTGTTGTCAATTTCTGCAGGTTCTGGGACTGCACTATAATCCTCAGTATCCAAGCCAGGGCCACCCCGTCCTGGATTCCATCTACTTTCCCCAGTAGAGGAAGGAGGAGGAGACTCACTAGTATATCAACACATCACACTAGTATATCAACACATCACACTAGTATATCAACACATCACACTAGTATATCAACACATCACACTAGTATATCATCACATCACACTAGTATATCAACACATCACACTAGTATATCAACACATCACACTAGTATATCATCACATCACACTAGTATATCAACACATCACACTAGTATATCAACACATCACACTAGTATATCAACACATCACACTAGTATATCAACACATCACACTAGTATATCAACACATCACACTAGTATATCAACACATCACACTAGTATATCAACACATCACACTAGTATATCAACACATCACACTAGTATATCAACACATCACACCAGTATATCAACACATCACACCAGTATATCAACGCATTCCACTTTTGCTATATAACTCCTTGTAGTTTAGCGCTTTCCCTTAATTTAAATATAACATTTCTGAACAGTATCAATCTTTTCTGACTGATTAATCTTGTGAAATTCGATATAACGTTATTATGGCGGGTTTAGGCTACATACACGAAAAGTTTGTTGGATTTTGTGCAGTAACTGGAGAATGCTGCTTCTGATCGGCTTTCAACTTGTAATGCAGATGTATCTTCCTCAAATGAAGCTTTAGTTTGTGTAGGTTTTAATGTGCTAATTATATTAGTCAGAGTGGTTTGTGTGAGGTAAATGATGAATGTTTCTTCCGGTCACAAATAAATCATCAATTGGATTTATATTGTTAACCTAAGTTAGATCACTGACAGTGATAAGGATGTGTGTGAAATTCTAAATACCTAAACCATACCCCCGGCCGGGATTGAACCCGCGGTCATAGAGTCTCAAAACTCCAGCCCGTCGCGCTAGCCACTAGACCAGCTAGCCACAATAAGATTCATCCAACTAGGTATATTTCTACACCATAGGAAAGTTAGCACAGGCACCTCTGTGACCACAAATGCAAGTTTTTACAGACGAATCTCCAGCTAGCGTGGCCGTGACGAACTCTAGCTCAAGTCCCTTCACTGCCGTCAACATGACTTAAGAAATCGTAATGACACGATTGCAAATAAACCATACCCCCGGCCGGGATTGAACCCGCGGTCATAGAGTCTCAAAACTCCAGCCCGTCGCGCTAGCCACTAGACCAGCTAGCCACAATAAGATTCATCCAACTAGGTATATTTCTACACCATAGGAAAGTTAGCACAGGCACCTCTGTGACCACAAATGCAAGTTTTTACAGATGAATCTCCAGCTAGCGTGGCCGTGACGAACTCTAGCTCAAGTCCCTTCACTGCCGTCAACATGACTTAAGAAATCGTAATGACACGATTGCAAATAAACCATACCCCCGGCCGGGATTGAACCCGCGGTCATAGAGTCTCAAAACTCCAGCCCGTCGCGCTAGCCACTAGACCAGCTAGCCACAATAAGATTCATCCAACTAGGTATATTTCTACACCATAGGAAAGTTAGCACAGGCACCTCTGTGACCACAAATACTAGTGTGATGTGTTGATATACTAGTGTGATGTGTTGATATACTAGTGTGATGTGTTGATATACTAGTGTGATGTGTTCGTCACGGCCACGCTAGCTGGAGATTCGTCTGTAAAAACTTGCATTTGTGGTCACAGAGGTGCCTGTGCTAACTTTCCTATGGTGTAGAAATATACCTAGTTGGATGAATCTTATTGTGGCTAGCTGGTCTAGTGGCTAGCGCGACGGGCTGGAGTTTTGAGACTCTATGACCGCGGGTTCAATCCCGGCCGGGGGTATGGTTTATTTGCAATCGTGTCATTACGATTTCTTAAGTCATGTTGACGGCAGTGAAGGGACTTGAGCTAGAGTTCGTCACGGCCACGCTAGCTGGAGATTCGTCTGTAAAAACTTGCATTTGTGGTCACAGAGGTGCCTGTGCTAACTTTCCTATGGTGTAGAAATATACCTAGTTGGATGAATCTTATTGTGGCTAGCTGGTCTAGTGGCTAGCGCGACGGGCTGGAGTTTTGAGACTCTATGACCGCGGGTTCAATCCCGGCCGGGGGTATGGTTTATTTGCAATCGTGTCATTACGATTTCTTAAGTCTCGTTCTAAATACCTACTTCCTCTCAGTTTTCACCCAGGAAAATACTAGCGATATTCCTGAAATAATAGATTACGTAGAACAGGCTATTGAGGAAACTTAGGGCACACGGAATAGGAGGAGAAATTTTTTCCTGGGTAGAGGCATGGCTGACAAATAGACAGCAGAGAGTTTGCATAAATGGGGAGAAATCAAAATGGGGGCACGTCACAAGCGGTGTTCCTCAGGGGTCAGTGTTGGGCCCGTTGTTGTTCACAATTTACATAAACGACATAGATGAGGGAATAAATAGCGACATAAGCAAATTTGCTGATGACACCAAAATAGGCCGTCCAATTCATTCTAATGAGGACATTAGAGCACTCCATGATGATTTGAATAGACTGACGCAATGGTCGGAGAAGTGGCAGATGCAGTTTAATATTGACAAATGCAAAGTTCTAAATGTTGGACAGTTAAATAACCATGCCACATATAAACTAAATAATGTAGATCTTAATACTACTGATTGCGAAAAGGATTTAGGAGTTCTGGTTAGCAGTAATCTAAAACCAAGACAACAGTGCATTAGTGTTCGCAATAAAGCTAACAGAATTCTTGGCTTCATATCTAGAAGTATAAATAATAGAAGTCCTCAGGTTGTTCTTCAACTCTATATATCCTTGGTTAGGCCTCATTTAGACTATGCTGCTCAGTTCTGGTCACCGTATTACAGAATGGATATAAAAGCTCTGGAAAACGCACAAAGGAGGATGACAAAGATGATCCCATGTATCAGAAATCTTCCCTATGAGGATACACTGAGGCCCTGAATCTGCACTCTCTCGAAAGGCGTAGAATTAGGGGGGATATGATCGAGGTGTATAAATGGAAAACAGGAATAAATAAAGGGGATGTAAATAGTGTGCTGAAAATTTCCAGCCAAGACAGGACTCGCAGCAATGGTTTCAAGTTGGAAAAATTCAGATTCAGGAAGGATATAGGAAAGTACTGGTTTGGTAATAGAGTTGTGGATGAGTGGAACAAGCTCCCGAGTACAGTTATTGAGGCTAAAACGTTGTGTAGTTTTAAAAATAGGTTAGATAAATACATGAGTGGGTGTGGGTGGGTGTGAGTTGGACCTGACTAGCTTGTTCTGCTGGATCTGGTACAGTGCTCCATCCTTGAGTCGGGATGACCAGACTGGGTGGGTTATTGGTCTAATCCGGGAGGGGGTACATGGACCTGCTCCGCGTGGGTCAGTAGGCCTAATGCAGTGTTCCTTCTTTCATATGTTCTAAAAGTACATAAAGTACTTAATGTGTACATAACATCAGTGTGTACTGTAGACATTGTAAAATATAAATTACATTACTTAATTGCTTGTATACTTATTTCAGTATTGGTAAATTCTTCTCAGAGGAAAGTTTGGATTGATTTTAACCTTTCTTGCTTATTTTTATTCTCTTTTTTTTATGGAAAGAAATGGCAAAATCAAAATACTGGTTTTTCATGTGATAATTTTAAAGTGTTTCCTTATCCACTTGGTTTCAACTTTCATTGTTGATGATAATGCAAATTTCGAGCCGCGTCTTGATGTTCTGGTGTATATTAGCATATTGGTCTCTCACAGATAACAAGAGAAACTTGGTGCTCCTGAATGGAAGATTTGAATTAGTTTTGGGGTGTATATGTCTTAATTTGTCATTTTTATTGAAAAAATTGGATGGAATATTAGTGTCCATGTGATTACCTATGAGTACGTCTTGATTCACCGAAGATTTTCAACGCTAATATTTTACTGCATTAGAAACTTGTGTTGCACTCTGCACAATTCCTTTCGCCAGCATTGACGTACAGGATGGAGGGGCTGGGGTTATAAAATACGAGGATATCTTTCTAGGATCGCTCAGCACCGAAATATATCTAGTTCTATAAATGTACCCCCCCCCCCGTCAAGATAGGTTCCTTGATGCTGGTGAGGGGTTCCTGATCTATAGGATTTGATCTGTGCTCCAGTTCCCTGTATTGAGCCTGAATGCCTTCCACCCCCCCCCCCACACACAAGTGCTGTATAATCCTATGGGTTTAGCGCTCCCCATGATTATGATAATATGAATGTCCCTCCGTGCCATGGTCAGTGGGGTGTGGCCACTGAGACTTAAAAAACGTATCCCAGTGGACCCACTTGACTCTGTCATATACTCTAGGCAGCAGCAGTATTTCTGAGTGATAACTTGTATAGTATAGCAGGACATATTCTCATAGAGGTACGTTTCCCTACGCCAGGTTTTGCATCATTATAGAATTAATATTATTACAGTAATTAGCTGAGTTTAAAGCACAGGAGGGAGGCTCTAAGTGAGTGTCTAATTAGTACTAAATAATTCTGAATGCTGCTGACCAGGTCATAGTTAAAGGACTCATCGGAGGAATCATTATTCCAGTGTGTACATACACTAATACACATCTCTCGGTGGACTAGGAAGTAACTGGATGACAGAAAGTAGAGTAACAGAAGATCTAGATGAAACATAAAATATGGGTCTTTCAAACACAAAACAGATAATTTGCTGCCTTGTTTCAGGGCTACAGAAGTAAAGAAAAAGATATTCAACTTGGCACTCCTCAAGGCGGTATTTTAAGTCTACACTATTTAATATATCAGTTAGTGTCCTACTTAAATCTATACCAGATATCCCCAGCAATATCACATTTGTCTATATTGATGATGTTCCTGTAACTACTAAAACTTCGGGAATCCAAACCGCTCTAAATCATATACAGACAACCTGTGATAATCATGCCCTTATAATTTCTGTAGACAAGGCCAAAGTGTTTAATAGACACAATGGTAACCGTAAAAGTGAACCATCAAAATTAAGGGTTAAAAGCAAGCCTATTATGTCCTGTAAATATGTGTGACTGTACGGCTAAAACTGTGAATAAAATAAATCGACAATATAAAGACAGACGTAAATTTATTAGAACTATTGTAGGATACAATCCTAACTATGGTGCAAATGCTAGAACTGCCAAACTGGTGAATTTAGTGTGCTGCTGCACAGCAGAACCAATGAGAGACTTGAAAAATGAGCGAGATGATGTGAGGTGAGGTGGCCATCACGTGTGTCTGAGCGCACCTCAGGAGTCTGGAGTCGCTGCAGTTACACAGGAAGACGGTAGTAACAGCACTCACCGAGACAACCAGTGTTGTATACGTCATAAAACACTTATTTATTATTATTATTATTAAAGATTAGCTGGTATTCTCCCGGCCCGGGCCTTTTCCAAGTGGTGGCCCGGCCTTGGCTCCCTCTTTAGGGAGTGTCTGAGACCTAAGTCTCCCATGGGAGGAGACACAAGTACCTCCTCATCTTTGGGACCAACTGTCCCCAGGCCTAGCCACAAGCTAGGCCTCTCTGGTCTGCCATTCCCGCCCCAAGGAGGCTAATGGGAATGACAGTCTTATGAGCTAAAGGCTCGGACTCAGGCACCTACCCTGCCCTAGAAGGGCTGGGCATGGTGTCGATGATATATAAAACACTTACACTATGTAATCCCCTACGGAAATAATCTATTAAAGAAACAAGTTTACTTTAAAAACGAACAAAAGAAATATCCTTATAAGATTTTTTGTAATATTTAATTATATATTTTAACATCTCTTTCATATTTATATTTTAGCTTTTTGTGCTATAAAATAAAAAAATAGATTGTTTTTAATTTTAATTCAATTACCCATTTTTTTTAAAGATTTCTATATAGTTTACCCAAAAAACAAATAGGACCACGAAAATGGGAAGCAGTCATGTTTGACCTAGGGAGAGAGGAAAGCTCCGATTCCTTGGATCAAAAGCTCTTCTCTCTCATCAACTTACCCCTATTGAAGCTTCCAGTTGGGTGGTGACGAGGTCATGTCAATGGTCGTCTGACGGACCAATAAATTATAACATACTCGGCATTATCCACAGTTACGTTATTAAATTTACTTATCATAAATAATATTTCTATTTTGCTTATTATTATCCAAATTTTATTATCCAAATAATTATTTTTTACGGCATTTAACTATTTTTCTTTTGTTTTTTCTTTCACGGAGGTACGAATTATCGTTATGCTAAAATTCTTAACAAAACTTGGAATCGATACAGTCTGTGCAATTACCAGAGAATGCCTCTTCTGGTCGGCTTGAAACTTTTGGTCATACAGGTATTCCAGGCACTGAACAGTCAAACATCCGGGAGAATGTATTTTTACCGGGTTGAGGGAAAAGACTTAGTGGTGGCAAGTTTCGTGCACAGTTTTAAGAATATATATGAGAGGTCCCACGAGACTAAGAGAAAGTAACTCCGGAAAGTTGCAAGGTAAAAAGTAGGTCCAGGAGCTGAGACCAAAAATAGATATCAAATTGGTTAACTGCATACACACACACACACACACACACACACACACACACACACACACACACACACACACACACACACACACACACACACACACACACACACACACACACACACACACACACACACACACACGCACGCAGTAAACAGCAGAGAAATAACTTGAAGGAGAGTACAGCAGTGAGATACCTTGAAGGGGTGTACAACAGTGAAGTACCTTGAAGAAGAGTACAACAGTGAGATACCTTGAAGGGGTGTACAACAGTGAAGTACCTTGAAGAAAAGTACAACAGTGAGATACCTTGAAGGGGTGTACAACAGTGAAGTACCTTGAAGAAGAGTACAACAGTGAGATACCTTGAAGGGGTGTACAACAGTGAAGTACCTTGAAGAAGAGTACAACAGTGAGATACCTTGAAGGGGTGTACAACAGTGAAGTACCTTGAAAGAGAGCAAAGCAGTGAGATACCTTGAAGGGGTGTCCAACAGTGAAGTACCTTGAAGGAGAGTACAACAGTGAGATACCTTGAAGGAGTGTACAGCAGTGAAGTACCTTGAAAGAGTGTACAACAGTGAGATACCTTGAAGGGGTGTCCAACAGTGAAGTACCTTGAAGGAGAGTACAGCAGTGAGATACCTTGAAGGAGTGTACAGCAGTGAAGTACCTTGAAAGAGTGTACAACAGTGAGATACCTTGAAGGAGTGTACAACAGTGAGGTACTATGGAGAAGTGTACAGCAGTGAAGTACCTTGAAGGAGTGCACAACAGTGAGATACCTTGAAGGAGCGTACAGCAGTGAAGTAGAGCACCACCAGTGCTGCAGCCACGCAGGATGTTACAACCAGCGCCGCCACCACCATCATCAGCTCACCATCTGCACAACAATGTAACATCGTACAGTCAAGTTTTTAGCATCGTGTTGACTGAATGTAGGATAAACTGTACACATTACTTCACACACATAAGCAATACAAACAATTTTGATCGGGATAACAAATTCAACTAGAAAAACCTTATACCATGTTAATATGAAAATTAGTAGTTGAGAAAGAACTCGGTACTGGACGAACTAGTTAGGTACTCACCATGACACATGAAGGTGGTGTCGACGATGCAAGGGAAAGTAGGTAGGTAGGATCTAGCCCAAGAATGAGGGAAGTAGGTGCTGGTGGAAGTAGAGAGGTGCTGGTGGCAGCTGGAAGCAGCAGTACACTACCAGCTGGTCAGTCCCATATATACATGAGACGCTGTACTTTCAGTACACATCTGTACAGTACCTCGCACTCACTTCTCCTGCATCATACACTTCCTTCTCCTCCAGGAAGTCAACTCAGATAACTTCATTTTTTACACAGTTCAGAAGTAAACAAGTACGACATTTATAATAATAACAATAATAATAATAATAATAATAATAATAATAATAATAATAATAATAATAATAATAATAATAATAATAATAATAATAATAATAATAATTTTTATTATTATTATTATTGTTATTATTATTATTATTATTATTATTATTATTATTATTATTATTATTATTATTATTATTATTAACAATATAATAATCTATTTCTCCAAGTACATGTGCAAATTAATACATCTTCTGATAGGCTCCGAACACACAGAACCGGTGCAGCCTCATTAGAAGAGGTGGTTGGGATTGTTTTAGGCCTGTGTGTGTAAGTATCATTTTGCCGATTTCAGACTCTGCTGCGATCTGCAGTACGTGACCTACCAGTTTCATATAGAGGTATTCCATTCTCTGACTATCTTGCTGTAATCTCTATCCACCTTCACAACCGTTGGCAACAACGTTGGTCTGATATGACTCATATCAAATTACATTCTATGAATCCAAGTTTGGGTTTCTGGTCTTATTGTCATCAATACCGAGGTTGTAAGATGACACTCTCGTCTTCGCATCGGACACACTCGTCCAACTCATGAGTATCTCATGGAGAGGTGCCCTGTTCTACTTTGTGAGAATTGTCTAGTTCCTGTTTCAATTTCCCATATTATATTGGACTGTCCTGTCTGTCAATAAGCATGCAGCATCCAACGTCGTCACTTCTCTAACACTCTTACTTTATTTTCCCTCTTTGCTGATGGATCCACTTTTGACACAGACTCCCTCTTCTACTTTTTGACAGTAACTTATTTATTACACAAACTTTGATAACCCTTCCATTAGCATTTCTCACAGCCCTTCCTAACTTAACCTTTATTGTCATCTCCACCTTTATTTATCATTAGATCCTGCATCAGTCCCTACCCTGCAGCGATGTATGACCCTGGTAGGTTTAGCGCTTCGTTTTTATTGTAATAATAATTGTCTTTTTCATGTACAAAATACTGTGAAATTTCTGCTCATTAAATCATGTTAAATATAACTAAAACTACGACTTGTGAACACCTTCAGTATTTAATGGTCGACTCGTCATATAAACATGACACTACTCAATAATATTTTCATATATGGATAAATTTGTCAGTATTCTTAAATATTAAAAAATGGAATTTATGCAGTGTGTGAAAATTGGAGAATGCCTCGTCTGATCGGCTTCAAACTTTTACAACAATGGTGTGTTTGCTGAACACTTGATTCACACATTTTTTTTTTTTGGCTGCATTGATTTCAAGTTGCTAACTTTATTAAATCAATTGTGATACTGAAATTCGTTCAGTAACTAAACGATGCCTTTTTTTCATAATTTTCCTAAATGCAGATCGTACAAATAAATAATATAATAACTGTGTATTAAAATGAGATGGTATGTGGACGCTTAGAGAAATTTCGAGTGAGGGGGGTGAGTTAAAACACCTGCTGAGTAACGCCGGGGGGGGGGGAACCCATAATGAATTTAATGCGTGAACACTGGACTGCATTGTGCAATGTGATCTGGCGTTCTTGAAGGTCAGTTGGTGCATATCTGCCTCAATCCGTAATTTAGAAATTGCTGACACGTTCCTGCTGAAGAATTTGGATAAATATTGCGGAAAACCCTTACACTTTGGCAACAAGGACGGAAAAATAGAGGACGCCATTCTCCCAGGAGCACACCATAGCTAAGTGATGCTTACCCATAACGTACAGTAGTTTTGCATTGGCCATTATAAATTCTAGCTGTAGTGGTAACGTTAGGGTGTGTTCCATCAGCTTTAAGTGTCTTCCTGTGACAAATGGTAAGTTAATGTATATAAAATTTATTGTTCTAATGATATGGTTAGGAGAAAACCTTCCCTAGTCTCTGTAAAAAATATTCCCATTAACCATTTCTAACAGTCAGGTCCTAAAATCATATACAGTCCACAGTATTTCATAATTTACCATTATTGGTATTGATGTCTAATATTGTAATTATTAATTTAATGTTATATCTAGCTTCTTTGTGAGAGTGGTAGGGAGTGATCATCGAGGGAGTGACAGTTCAGCAACCTACTGTGACTAAGTCCTACTTACCTCACCCAAATTACTTGAAGGGAATAATTTAGATAATACCTGTAAACCTCCTGCAAGTAATTTTCCACACCTCTTTGATAGACTTCAAAATACATTAAAGGTGATTGATGTATACAATAAGAAGGATGATGCGATAATTGTTTATAAGTGTGTGTTAAGATTATTGACGAACGTATAACTTCCTGAGTGCCGAAGCTCTGTTATACCTTCCCTGCCTGCAGCGAGGAGAGCAGCAAGAACAGCAGCGAGGACAGCAGCGAGAACAGCAGCGAGGACAGCAGCGAGGGTAGTAGCGAGGGCAGCAGCGAGGACATTTTGTAAGAGCTTCGACATTTCAAGGGCTCTTATTTCTACTGGCTAGTCCTATTTCCCTAGCAGTATGTTTTAATATTCGATTCTTGGAATCATTATGGTGTGTACCATTATTATAGAAGTTAGTTGAGTTTGAATTAGAAGGGAAAGTCTGAGTGGCTGCCCAGGTGGTTCGGTTGAATTCTGAATATTAATTACAGGTCACTGTTAAAGGTCTCGGTAGAGAAACATGCATGAGAATCGTACCGCACCGTAACATACTTGCATGATAAAGTTATGCTGGTCACGAAGAACACGAAAGCGTTCCTTTAGCATATCCCACCAGGGAGGAAAGTATTACCAATACAAATACTGGATAATCATGGTAAATGTTCTGGTATTATATGTATATATATATATATATATATATATATATATATATATATATATATATATATATATATATATATATATATATATATATATATATATATATATATATATATATATATATATATATATATATATATATATATATATATATATATATATATATATATATATATATATATATATATATATATATATATATATATATATATATATATATATATATATATATATATATATATATATATATATATATATATATATATATATATATATATATATATATATATATATATATATATATATATATATATATATATATATATACACCTGTAGATCTAGTCTCGTGGTAAAGTACTGTGGACTCTGATACAGAGTTAGCAGGTTCGAGTCCTGCTTTGGACGTAGAGACAATGTTTGTATATAATTTCGCCTGTTATCACCATCCTGAACATCACTGTCATTATCAACAACAACAGCAACACCCCCAGATACATAAAGGTTTAAACTTATGTCGTCATAGATTAAGACAGATTAAGACAGCAGTTGGATATGCTGAATGTTGAAGACAGAGTAAAACAACTGAAGCTAAATCATGTTTATAAAATTGCTCACAAACAGTGTCCAGAATATCTTGCTGTCAATTTTGTCAAGGTCGGGAACCAAAGCAATCATAGTACTAGGGGGAGAGAGCACAACTTTGTAGTACCCACAGTCAGTGGCCAGGCTTCAAACACCTTTTATTGTACAGCAATAAAGAAATGGAACAGACTACCCGCACATATCAAAGCCAGTCATAGCATGAACCAGTTCAAGAAGAGTGCCAAAAGGTGTCTGATGAATGTAGCTACAGAAAGGGAGGGGAATGATTTTCTATTTTTTAGCTAACATACGTGTAAATTTTACCTTATTCCTAGTAATGACCCTCGTATTGTAGATAGTCTTAATGACCCTCGTGTAGTAGATAGTCTTTTTAGTATGATAATAAGATGTTATCTTCATTATAGAATAATAAGAAAATATTATAACCTTTATATTATAATAATAAGGTAAAAGGACCCCAATGGTTATTCTAGGTTATCTACACATATGCTGCTATGTATGACAATTCTATGTAACTGTATTTGTGTATACCTGAATAAACTTACTTACTAGTTTCTGCGGGAGGTTCACACGGTACCCACAGCAGAGGTGCAGCAGCAGCTCATTCTGTGAGCGGTGGTGACAAAATATATTGCTACAGAGATCACAATGGATCCTCATCAGACATTACTCCCACACCGGTCTTAACATAGTCACACTCCTACACCTGTCTTAACATAGTCACACTCCCACACCTGTCTTAACATAGTCACACTCCTACACCTGTCTTAACATAGTCACACTCCTACACCTGTCTTAACATAGTCACACTCCTACACCTGTCTTAACATAGTCACACTCCTACACCTGTCTTAACATAGTCACACTCCTACACCTGTCTTAACATAGTCACACTCCTACACCTGTCTTAACATAGTCACACTCCTACACCTGTCTTAACATAGTTACACTACCACACCTGTCTTAACATAGTCACACTCCTACACCTGTCTTAACATAGTCACACTCCCATACCTGTCTTAACATAGTCACACTCCCACACCTGTCTTAACATAGTCACACTCCCATACCTGTCTTAACATAGTCACACTCCTACACCTGTCTTAACATAGTCACACTCCCATACCTGTCTTAACATAGTCACACTCCCACACCTGTCTTAACATAGTCACACTCCCATACCTGTCTTAACATAGTCACACTCCTACACCTGTCTTAACATAGTCACACTCCCATACCTGTCTTAACATAGTCACACTCCTACACCTGTCTTAACATAGTCACACTCCCATACCTGTCTTAACATAGTCACACTCCCACACCTGTCTTAACATAGTCACACTCCCATACCTGTCTTAACATAGTCACACTCCTACACCTGTCTTAACATAGTCACACTCCCACACCTGTCTTAACATAGTCACACTCCCACACCTGTCTTAACATAGTCACACTCCCACACCTGTCTTAACATAGTCACACTACCACACCTGTCTTAACATAGTCACATTCCCACACCTGTCTTAACATAGTCACACTCCCATACCTGTCTTAACATAGTGACACTCCCATACCTGTCTTAACATAGTCACACTCCTACACCTGTCTTAACATAGTCACACTCCCACACCTGTCTTAACATAGTCACACTTCTACACCTGTCTTAACATAGTCACACTCCCACACCTGTTTTAACATAGTCACACTCCCACACCTGTCTTAACATAGTCACACTCCCACACCTGTCTTAACATAGTCACACTTCTACACCTGTCTTAACATAGTCACACTCCCACTCTTACATAGTCACTGTCTTAACATAGTCACACTCCCACACCTGTCTTAACATAGTCACACTCCTACACCTGTCTTAACATAGTCACACTCCCACACCTGTCTTAACATAGTCACACTCAGACACCTGTCTTAACATAGTCACACTCCTACACCTGTCTTAACATAGTCACACTCCTACACCTGTCTTAACATAGTCACACTCCCACACCTGTCTTAACATAGTCACACTTCTACACCTGTCTTAACATAGTCACACTCCCACACCTGTCTTAACATAGTCACACTCCTACACCTGTCTTAACATAGTCACACTCCCACACCTGTCTTAACATAGTCACACTCCTACACCTGTCTTAACATAGTCACACTCAGACACCTGTCTTAACATAGTCACACTCCTACACCTGTCTTAACATAGTCACACTCAGACACCTGTCTTAACATAGTCACACTCCTACACCTGTCTTAACATAGTCACACTCAGACACCTGTCTTAACATAGTCACACTCCTACACCTGTCTTAACATAGTCACACTCAGACACCTGTCTTAACATAGTCACACTCCTACACCTGTCTTAACATAGTCACACTCCCACACCTGTCTTAACATAGTCACACTCAGACACCTGTCTTAACATAGTCACACTCCCACACCTGTCTTAACATAGTCACACTCCTACACCTGTCTTAACATAGTCACACTCCTACACCTGTCTTAACATAGTCACACTCCCACACCTGTCTTAACATAGTCACACTCCTACACCTGTCTTAACATAGTCACACTCCTACACCTGTCTTAACATAGTCACACTCCTACACCTGTCTTAACATAGTCACACTCCTACACCTGTCTTAACATAGTCACACTTCTACACCTGTCTTAACATAGTCACACTCCTACACCTGTCTTAACATAGTCACACTCCTACACCTGTCTTAACATAGTCACACTTCTACACCTGTCTTAACATAGTCACACTCTCACACCTGTTTTAACATAGTCACACTCCCATACCTGTCTTAACATAGTCACACTCCTACACCTGTCTTAACATAGTCACACTCCTACACCTGTCTTAACATAGTCACACTTCTACACCTGTCTTAACATAGTCACACTCCTACACCTGTCTTAACATAGTCACACTCCTACACCTGTCTTAACATAGTCACACTCCTACACCTGTCTTAACATAGTCACACTCTCACACCTGTTTTAACATAGTCACACTCCCATACCTGTCTTAACATAGTCACACTCCTACACCTGTCTTAACATAGTCACACTCCTACACCTGTCTTAACATAGTCACACTTCTACACCTGTCTTAACATAGTCACACTCCTACACCTGTCTTAACATAGTCACACTCCTACACCTGTCTTAACATAGTCACACTCCTACACCTGTCTTAACATAGTCACACTCCTACACCTGTCTTAACATAGTCACACTCCTACACCTGTCTTAACATAGTCACACTCCCACACCTGTCTTAACATAGTCACACTCCTACACCTGTCTTAACATAGTCACACTCCTACACCTGTCTTAACATAGTCACACTCCTACACCTGTCTTAACATAGTCACACTCCTACACCTGTCTTAACATAGTCACACTTCTACACCTGTCTTAACATAGTCACACTCCTACACCTGTCTTAACATAGTCACACTCCTACACCTGTCTTAACATAGTCACACTTCTACACCTGTCTTAACATAGTCACACTCTCACACCTGTTTTAACATAGTCACACTCCCATACCTGTCTTAACATAGTCACACTCCTACACCTGTCTTAACATAGTCACACTCCTACACCTGTCTTAACATAGTCACACTTCTACACCTGTCTTAACATAGTCACACTCCTACACCTGTCTTAACATAGTCACACTCCTACACCTGTCTTAACATTGTCACACTCCTACACCTGTCTTAACATAGTCACACTTCTACACCTGTCTTAACATAGTCACACTCCTACACCTGTCTTAACATAGTCACACTCCCATACCTGTCTTAACATAGTCACACTCCTACACCTGTCTTAACATAGTCACACTCCCATACCTGTCTTAACATAGTCACACTCCTACACCTGTCTTAACATAGTCACACTCCTACACCTGTCTTAACATAGTCACACTTCTACACCTGTCTTAACATAGTCACACTCCTACACCTGTCTTAACATAGTCACACTCCTACACCTGTCTTAACATAGTCACACTCCCATACCTGTCTTAACATAGTCACACTCCTACACCTGTCTTAACATAGTCACACTCCCATACCTGTCTTAACATAGTCACACTCCTACACCTGTCTTAACATAGTCACACTCCTACACCTGTCTTAACATAGTCACACTTCTACACCTGTCTTAACATAGTCACACTCCTACACCTGTCTTAACATAGTCACACTCCTACACCTGTCTTAACATAGTCACACTCCTACACCTGTCTTAACATAGTCACACTCCTACACCTGTCTTAACATAGTCACACTCCTACACCTGTCTTAACATAGTCACACTCCCACACCTGTCTTAACATAGTCACACTCCTACACCTGTCTTAACATAGTCACACTCCTACACCTGTCTTAACATAGTCACACTCCTACACCTGTCTTAACATAGTCACACTCCTACACCTGTCTTAACATAGTCACACTTCTACACCTGTCTTAACATAGTCACACTCCTACACCTGTCTTAACATAGTCACACTCCTACACCTGTCTTAACATAGTCACACTTCTACACCTGTCTTAACATAGTCACACTCTCACACCTGTTTTAACATAGTCACACTCCCATACCTGTCTTAACATAGTCACACTCCTACACCTGTCTTAACATAGTCACACTCCTACACCTGTCTTAACATAGTCACACTTCTACACCTGTCTTAACATAGTCACACTCCTACACCTGTCTTAACATAGTCACACTCCTACACCTGTCTTAACATAGTCACACTCCTACACCTGTCTTAACATAGTCACACTTCTACACCTGTCTTAACATAGTCACACTCCTACACCTGTCTTAACATAGTCACACTCCTACACCTGTCTTAACATAGTCACACTTCTACACCTGTCTTAACATAGTCACACTCCTACACCTGTCTTAACATAGTCACACTCCTACACCTGTCTTAACATAGTCACACTCCTACACCTGTCTTAACATAGTCACACTCCCATACCTGTCTTAACATAGTCACACTTCTACACCTGTCTTAACATAGTCACACTCCTACACCTGTCTTAACATAGTCACACTTCTACACCTGTCTTAACATAGTCACACTCCTACACCTGTCTTAACATAGTCACACTCCCATACCTGTCTTAACATAGTCACACTTCTACACCTGTCTTAACATAGTCACACTCCTACACCTGTCTTAACATAGTCACACTTCTACACCTGTCTTAACATAGTCACACTCCCACACCTGTTTTAACATAGTCACACTCCCATACCTGTCTTAACATAGTCACACTTCTACACCTGTCTTAACATAGTCACACTCCCACACCTGTCTTAACATAGTCACACTCCTACACCTGTCTTAACATAGTCACACTTCTACACCTGTCTTAACATAGTCACACTCTCACACCTGTTTTAACATAGTCACACTCCCACACCTGTCTTAACATAGTCACACTCCTACACCTGTCTTAACATAGTCACACTCCTACACCTGTCTTAACATAGTCACACTTCTACACCTGTCTTAACATAGTCACACTCCTACACCTGTCTTAACATAGTCACACTCCTACACCTGTCTTAACATAGTCACACTTCTACACCTGTCTTAACATAGTCACACTCTCACACCTGTTTTAACATAGTCACACTCCCATACCTGTCTTAACATAGTCACACTTCTACACCTGTCTTAACATAGTCACACTCCCACACCTGTCTTAACATAGTCACACTCCTACACCTGTCTTAACATAGTCACACTCCTACACCTGTCTTAACATAGTCACACTCCCACACCTGTCTTAACATAACGGAGATAAAACACCTGAATTACTGGGAGCGCTTGAGGTTCCTGAACCTGTATTCCCTGGAACGCAGGAGGGAGAGATACATGATTATATACACCTGGAAAATCCTAGAGGGACTAGTACCGAACTTGCACACGAAAATCACTCACTACGAAAGCAAAAGACTTGGCAGACGATGCACCATCCCCCCAATGAAAAGCAGGGGTGTCACTAGCACGTTAAGAGACCATACAATAAGTGTCAGGGGCCCGAGACTGTTCAACTGCCTCCCAGCACACATAAGGGGGATTACCAACAGACCCCTGGCAGTCTTCAAGCTGGCACTGGACAAGCACCTAAAGTCAGTTCCGGATCAGCCGGGCTGTGGCTCGTACGTTGGTTTGCGTGCAGCCAGTAGCAACAGCCTGGTTGATCAGGCGCTGATCCACCAGGAGGCCTGGTCACAGACCGGGCCGCGGGGGCGTTGACCCCCGAAACTCTCTCCAGGTAAACATAGTCACACTCCTACACCTGTCTTAACATAGTCACACTCCTACACTTGTCTCAACAAAGTCACACTCCCACACCTGTCTTAACATAGTCACACTCCCATACCTGTCTTAACATAGTCACACTCCTACACCTGTCTCAACACAGTCACACTCCCACACCTCTCTTAACATAGTCACACTCCCATACCTGTCTTAACATAGTCACACTCCCTCACCTGTCTTAACATAGTCACACTCCCACACCTGTCTCAACATAGTCACACTCCCACACCTGTCTTAACATAGTCACACTCCTACACCTGTCTAAACATAGTCACACTCCTACACCTGTCTCAACACAGTCACATTCCACACCTGTCTCAACATAGCCACACTCCCACACCTGTCTTAACATAGTCACACTCCTACACTTGTCTTAACATAGTCACACTCCTACACCTGTCTCAACATAATCACACTCCCACACCTGTCTTAACATAGTTACGCTCCTACACCTGTATCAACATAATCACACTCCCACACCTGTCTTAACATAGTTACGCTCCTACACCTGTATCAACATAATCACACTCCCACACCTGTCTTAACATAGTTACGCTCCTACACCTGTCTCAACATAATCACACTCCCACACCTGTCTTAACATAGTTACGCTCCTACACCTGTATCAACATAATCACACTCCCACACCTGTCTTAACACAGTCACACTACCACACCTGCCCTAACATACCTGCCTGGAGTCTACCTGGAGGTTATTCCGGGGATCAACACCCACGCGGCCCGGTCCACGACCAGGCCTCCCGGTGGATCAGGGCCTGATCAGCCAGGCTGCTACTGCTGGCCGCACGTACTCCAACATACGAACCACAGCCCGGCTGATCCGGCACTGACATAGTCACACTCCCACACCTGACCTAACATAATAATAATAATAATAATAATAATAATAATAATAATAATAATAATAATAATAATAATAATAATAATAATAATAATAATAATAATAATAATAATAATAATAATAATAATAGTAATAATATCTTTATTTACTACCAGTACATGTACAAGGTATAAAGATCATAGCTGACATCAATTATATACTACTATATAGAAAACCGCTTGTTATGCAGAGAATTTCGGACAAATTAGGTCAGTTTTGTCCCAGGATGCGACCCACACCAGTCCACTAACACCCAGGTACAACATAGGTACGACGTAGTCGCACTCCCACACCTACACGCAAATCATAATAAGGACCATAACATTATTACTGTTTTATAAGCCCCTATCTATGTCTATTGTAACTTTTTTGGGGTTATCCCAGGTTCTCTACACATATGCTGCTATGTATGATAATCTCTGTAACTGTCTGTACTTGTTTCAGACATATACACTCCAGGGCAATATTTAATGTAGTTATCCATTAAAACATTTTCATTTTCTATGAAATAATAGAATGCTGTAGAAAATGAAAAGTTCCTGACTGGTAAGGGTAACTCAGGTGTTTAGTTTACTCTTTCTAAAGACGAAAAGAAACATAATTTATTTGGAATATCAAAAGCCTTTACCCCAGGATAACCTAAGTAAGTCCAACAGTGTAGCTTATTTTCTTTGTGGGTTTTTAATACTTGACTAACTGATGAATAAACTAGATGTTTTCTGGTCGCTGAGAGATTCTAGAAAGGTATCCCCAACAACCCTTAAGCCTAGCCTCCTCTACCTCAGTGATAGGGGGAAAAGTATCCCCCATATTCAATCTCTTCTCAACTTCTCTATGGGGAGGCACAGTGACTGCCTACTGAGCCTCTCACGACCCCATTGGAAATAAGTCATTTTGGCTTTTTAGGGTTATTCTAGGTAATTTACACATATGTTAAAATATGTATGATAGTTGTACTTATGTGTGTCTGTACCTAAATAAGCTTACTAACTCTTATACAGTGTCATGTAGAGTATTCTTGCTCTTCGTGGTACTCTGATCTAACAAAAAATGAAAGAGAGGTTAAACGCTGCATAAAATAAAATGGCAAGATTCATTCTGGACCTGAAAGTGTAGGCCAGGATGGTTGAGATTATTCGAACATGTAGAGAGGCTGGAACAAAATAGAATGACTTCGAGAGTCTATAAATCTCTAATGGAGGGAAAGCGAGATAGAGGTCGGCCTAGGAAATGTTGGAGGGACGGGGTAAAGGAGGTTTTGTGTGCGAGGGGCTTGGACTCCAGCAAGCATGTGTGATAAGAGCGAATGGAGACAAATGGTTTTTAGGACTTGACGTGCTGTTGGAGTGTAAGCAGGGAAATATTTATGAAGGGATTCAAGGAAACTGGCAGGCCGGACTTGATTCCTGGAGATGGGAAGTACCGTGTCTGCAGTTTTATAACTGTAATGTAAACACGCCTCTGGCAAGACAGTGACGGAGTGAATGATGGTGAAAGTGTTTCTTTTTCGGGCCACCCTGCCTTGGTAGGAAACAGCCGATGTGTTAACTAAAAAAAAATAATCTTCAGGCGCTGCAGTAACCCTTACGAATTTAGCGCTTCCCCGTGATAATAATAGTAGTGGTGTGACGTCATCCTGGGTTGTCTCCTCACCAAAGTGGGATTCTTCAGTGGGTGTTCCAGCTGAGTGAGTCAGCCACTGTGGGAGTTCCAGCTGAGTGAGTCACCCACTGTGGCAGTTCCAGTTGAGTCACCCACTGTGGGAGTTCCAGCTGAGTGAGTCACCCACTGTGGGAGTTGCAGTTGAGTGAGTCACCCACTGTGGGAGTTCCAGCTGAGTGAGTCACCCAACAACATTCTCCATAGCTATCAATCGGGCTTTAGAAGATCTTACTCAACCGACACCTCCCTAATTAATCTGATGGATTACCTGAGAACTGAAATGTCAAAGGGGAACCTCATAGGTATGATAACCTTAGACCTGCAAAAGGCCTTCGATACTGTCAACCACAATATATTATGTACGAAACTTCAAGCTATCGGTATAGGTTCTGTAGACTGGTTTAAGTCCTACCTTAGCAACAGGAGACAAATTGTCAAAATCAACAAAACGGTATCAGAACCCCTGCCGATAACATGTGGAGTTCCCCAAGGTAGTATTCTGGGTCCCTTATTATTCTTATGTTATGTCAATGACATGCCTATCAGTATCAAGTGCATCTGAAGACCAATGTGAGATGGAATCAAACTCTTACTGTATACAGATGACAGTGCCCTGTTAGTGTCACGTAAAGACCCACAAGATATAGCTAATGTTTTAACACTGGAACTGGAGTCCTGCAGCAAACTATCATTACACCTCGGGAAAACTGAAGCCATTATCTTTGGCACGAAACATAAACTGAGAAGGGTAAATAGTTTTAATGTCCAGTGTAATGGGGAGCCCATCACTTTGGTTTCATCAGTAAAATATCTGGGAATCTCCTATGACCCATGCATGTCAGGAGAAGTTTATTCTCTATAAGGATTACAATGCTGAGTTTACAGAATTTGGTTATTGTGTGGTTTACATGCAGTAAAATAATGATTACAGAGTGTACCACTAGAACACCTAGCATGGCTAGGCATTTCGGGCAGACTTAGTTTAAATCTTAATTTTAAAATATTACAAATTATGAGGTAAGTTGGTATTATGGCTAAGTGACTAAATACTAGTTTGTGAGTTTAGCAATGTGAATGCGTTTGTTTTGGCACAGTACATAGTTTCAGTATTGGAGTATCACAGGATTCATTATTTTAAGATTGAGATTAATATTTCTGTTTATGGTCAAATGGGTGAGTGAGTGTAAGTGTGAACCACCAGGTGGTATTCGTGTAGTTAGTTGACGGGGTGTATCAGGGAGATAAGATGTTTTCTAATGGTAGTTTTGAAGGTGATGAATGTGTCTGCAGTTCTAGAGTTCTCAGGTAGGGTATTCCAGATTTTAGGGCCTTTGACATACATTGAATTTTTGTAAAGGTTTAGTCGGACACGGGGAATGTCGTAGAGATGTTTGTGTCTGGTGTTATGCCTGTGGGTTCAGTCACAACTATCAAGAAAGCGTTTTAGGTCAAGGTTGATATTGGAGTTTAAGGTCCTGTAGATGTAGATTGCACAGTAGTAAGTGTGGATGTACTGAACAGGGAGTAAGTTTAGATCTATGAAGAGTGGGGGGGGGTGTTGCCAGGAATGGGATTTAGTGATTATTCTTACTACGGCTTTTTGTTGGGTTATTATTGGCTTTAGGTGTGTTGCTGCAGTTGATCCCCAAGCACAAATAGCATAGGTGAGGTATGGATAAATAAGTGAGTGGTATAGTGTGAGAAGGGCATTTTGCGGCACGTAGTATCGTATCTTGGAGAGGATCCCAACCGTTTTGGATACTTTTTTGGTTATGTGCTGGATATGGGTGCTGAAATTCAGGTTGTTGTCAAGGTATAGGCCTAGGAATTTGCCCTCATTATGTCTGGTAATTAGAGTGTTGTCGATCTTAATGTTAATTTGTGCATCTCCTGCTCTGCTACCAAACATAATATAGTAGGTTTTGTCAGTGTTAAGCGTTAGTTTATTGACTGTCATCCAAGTCGATATTTTGATCAGCTCCTCATTAACAATGGTGTTGAGGGTGGCAAGATTAGGGTGAGAGATGACATAAGTCGTGTCGTCAGCAAAGAGAATGGGTTTCAGGTGTTGGGATACGTTTGGAAGATCATTGATGTATATGAGGAAGAGCAGGGGACCAAGGACACTTCCCTGCGGAACTCCAGTATCCAGTGGCCGTGTTGTTGATGCTGTGTCTTTAATGGTGACATACTGATACCTATTAATAAGGTAAGATTTGAACAGTGTAGTAAAGAAAGCGAATGCCAGACTGAAGTTCCTGTATAGACAAGCACAGTGTCTACCTACTGAGGCTCGCAGGACCCTATGTCTAGCCCTTATACAATGCCACATGGATTACGCTTGCTCTTCATGGTACTCTGTCTTGACAAAAAAACTAAGATAGACTGCAAATCACCCAGAACAAAATCGTAAGATTCATCCTGGGGCTGGGATCAAGAGAACATGCAGGCCAGGATTAATTACAGCAGTTGGATATGCTGAATGTTGAAGACAGAGTAAAACAACTGAAGCTAAATCATGTTTATAAAATTGCTCACAGTGTCCAGAATAACTTGCTGTCAATTTTGTCAAGGTTGGGAACAAAAGCAATCATAGTACTAGGGGGAGAAAGCACAACTTTGTAGTACCCACAGTCAGTGACCAGGCTTCAAACACCTTTTATTGTACAGCAATAAAGAAATGGAACAGACTACCCGCACATATCAAAGCCAGTCATAGCATGAACCAGTTCAAGAAGAGTGCCAAAAGGTGTCTGATGAATGTAGCTACAGAAAGGGAGGGGAATGATTTTCTATTTTTTAGCTAACATACGTGTAAATTTTACCTTATTCCTAGTAATGACCCTCGTATTGTAGATAGTCTTAATGACCCTCGTGTTAGTAGATAGTCTTTTTAGTATGATAATAAGATGTTATCTTCATTATAGAATAATAAGAAAATATTATAACCTTTATATTATAATAATAATGTAAAAGGACCCCAATGGAAATAAGTCACTATGTCTGACTTTTTTGGGTTATCCCAGGTTCTCTACACATATGCTGCTATGTATGATAATTCTATGTAACTGTATTTGTGTATACCTGAATAAACTTACTTACTTACTTACGTACACTGTGGGAGATCCAGCTGAGTGAGTCACCAACTGTGGGAGTTCCAGCTGAATGAGTCACCCACTGTGGGAGTTCCAGCTGAGTGAGTCACCAACTGTGGGAGTTCCAGCTGAATGAGTCACCCACTGTGGGAGTTCC
>NC_091301.1:6492677-6502677 GCF_038502225.1 Cherax quadricarinatus
CGGGGTAGTATGAGTATCTCAGAAGCTGCTGATCTTCTGGGATTTCTGCAAACAAATCTCTAGAGTTTACAAAGAATGGTGTGAAAAAAGCACAAAACATGCAATGAACGGCAGTTCTGTAGATGTAAACATCTTGATAATGAGAGAGTTCAGAGGAGAATGGCCAGACTGGTTCAAACTGACAAGAAGGTGGCAATAGCTCAAGTAATCACGTGTTGCAACAATGATATGCAGAAGAGCATCTCTGAGCACACAACACTTCGAACTTTGAAGTGGATGGGCTACAGCAGCAGAAGGCCGCACTGGGTTCCACTTCTGTCAGCCATGAACAGAGAACTGAGGCTACTGTGGCCACAGGCTCACCAAAACTGGGAAAACATCGCCTGGTCATACAAATCGCGATTTCTGCTGCGACATGCAGATGGTAGAGTCGGAATTTGGCGTAAACCTTCGGGATGTAGTGGAACGAGAGATTCACAGCATGAATGTGCAGTCAACAAATCTTCAGCAACTGCATAATGCTGTCATGTCTACATGGACCAGGATCCAATGGACCCCAATGGAAATAAGTCACTGTCTGACTTTTTTGAGTTATCCAGGTTCTCTACACATATGCTGCTATGTACGATAATTCTATGTAACTGTATTTGTGTATACCTGAATAAACTTACTTACTTACTTATCTCTAAGGAATATTTCGAACACATTGTTGAATCCATGTCCGGAAGAATTCAGGCTGTTCTGGGAGCCTACCCAGTACTAGAAAGGTGTACCTAATAACGTGGCCACTGAGTGTATATTATACTGCTACAAGTACTGGTAACCAAGCCTAAGTCTGGCTACTAAAGCAATCAGTCTGGTAATATTTCAAGTTGCTCGCTAAATGTACCTATCTACGTTCATGTTATCATAGCGAGTGACAGACTACTCAGGTTTCTGTGTTCCTACGACACTCAGATTCATTGTTTACTTATCCCATAATATTATTCCTAATGCTTGACACAGAAACATCATGTTTATATTCCATTTCTTCCTTCAAGTTAATTTCTTTGGCTAATTTATCAGCTTTATCATCCAGGAGTAATTTAGTGTCTGACGGAATCCATAAGAACTGTACATTCTGTGAGCATGTTGTTAATTCGTATCCCTAACTCAACAATGTTGCTATAGTTGTTTCTAGGGAGGTGGGAAGCAACAAGAGCAGATGCAGCTCTGCCAGTAGACTCCAGCTTAACTACGTCACTGTATAGAATTTGTGATATATTATTAATAACAGTTAAGCCAGAAATCTCTACTTGATCAGTTGCCTTTCCAAGTGATCTAACGAAGGGATTACTAAGGGTGAGCTTATTTGATCTACCCTTCCTTTCCTCGGATCAAGCCCTGATTAAACTTCACATTCTCTCGGCGCTGTATGACACCTACAGGTGGGTGTGAGCTCTGGTGGGGGGCGGTGTGAGTCACCACAGGTGTGGAGTATTGTGCAGCTGGTGGTGGTCACCGCCCTCCTCCATACCTGTCTCACTCCACACCACCCTAACCAGGTGTATCTCCCCCCCACACCCACACCGTCCGTGTTCCCACATTAACATGCTTCAATGACACATGGATGTTCATTACTGTGGGGATACATTGTTAGTACTTGTGGAGTGTGTGTAGGAGTGGGCGGGGCTGTGGCGTGTGACGTGGGCGGGACTGTGACATGTGACGTGGGCGGGACTGTGGCTCGTGACGTGGGCGGAGTGTTTGGTTCGTCTCACAGGAATCCTTCTAATGCCGATGGGTGTGTGGGCGCGTGCTACTCATCCGACGGCTTATATGTTATGTTGGTGTGCAGTGTTGTTGCCCTCCCAGGCGATCACCGCTGCTGGGACGACGTGAGTCGTGTTGGGTCGTCGTGGATGATGGGGGGAAAGGGGTCATAGTGGGTCGTGGTGGATTCTAGTGGTGTGCTGCTGGGTCGTCGTGAGTCGTTGCGATGGTCTCCCTTAGGTGGTCAGCGCTTCAGGGTGGGATGGGGGATGAAACAGGCAGGAAGTGGTCGCTGGTAATAGCTCATCTGCGACCCCGGGCCATGGGCACCGTTTAGCATATGGCCTTCCTTACCTGCAGTGCACACATACACTTTCCACGATCATTATCTGCTCCAATTCTGGTGGCGAAGGTTACTTCTTCAGTGAATCACTGAACCGTGATAGGGAAACAACCACCATCTTAATTGTCCATCCCAAACAAGGTTGCTTCTTGTACGTGATAGAGACAGAAGCAGTAATTGGTAACATTATTCAGATCACGCCTCGCCTATACAACAGGCTTTTTCAAGACTAATAGATCCAATTTGGTGATAGTACAATATATAGGCAGGACAGACAAATATTGTCCACTCCTAACATGGACGCTCGTCCTCCCTCGGACCAACGTCACTCTGGCATATTAAGAAAGGATATAAATAATGTGTAATGTGTACTGTTCTCACCGAATAAACATTATACGCTAACGAGAAAATTAAAGGTTACCACAGCTGTGCTCGCCCAACTGTGGTTACAGGGGAAGGGTCTATTCACAGCTTTTGGTCCCGCCTCATCGACATTTTTTATAGGTTATCACGCTAAGCACACCAGTCGGACCTATTGAACCTGCATCATTTACTTCTCCCTCCAGATCATTCAACTTCCCAACCACACTGAAACTAAAGAATTTCCTGACGTCTATGTGGCACATTCTCGTTTCTTATCCTCCTAGCTGTGTTCTGTTGTCACTAGACTTCTTTCCCAACAGTCTAACTCTATCCACGTTTTCAGTGCCCCAGTGCATAAATTACGTAACGTGTCTATGATGCTGGCCTACCACAGCAGTCAAGTTCGGCTCCTTTAGTCTTGTGGTCACTGACGTGTAGTCCAGTGATAGTGTACTTCCATTCAACAGAGAGACTTGTATTCAGTCTTAGGTGGGTGTAAATGCATAGCCATATCTCCTTATACATATTGCCCATGTTCACCTAGCAGTACATATGTGCCTAGGTGTTAGTTGGTGTTTGTGAGTGGTATCCTGGAGGGTGGTAAAATATTTGTAACAGGGCTGGTCTTCAGTATGAGTGGAGGCGGGAATACACCTCTTATCATGTAAATAACTGAGGTAGGATATATCATAGAATGTAAATGAGTTGAGGCAGGATAGAGTGATAATGATATGAGGTGGGATAACAGCTCTTAGCGTGTAAACTCGACATTGTAAAACAGTGTTTGTTCCACTTGTAATCTCACTTCTGACACTTAACATTTAGATAGTTAAAACAATAAAACGCGGGTTTAGCTGCTACAGTAAAAAAACAAATCTTCACACAGTCAGCCTTGACATTACTGTTAGTTTCACCTCAGTCTATAAACTAATCTATAAAAGGATAATTTTTACAAGGCAAATTTGTTTTCCCCATTTTCCATATAGGTGCGTGTGTGAGTTGACTGAGCAGTGATGACACTTGTGAGTTGACCAAGCAGTGATGACACTTGTGAGTTGACCGAGCAGTGATGACACTTGTGAGTTGACCAAGCAGTGATGACACTGGTGAGTTGACTCAGCAGTGATGGCACTTGTGAGTTGACTGAGCAGTGATGACACTTGTGAGTTGACCAAGGAGTGATGACACTTGTGAGTTGACTGAGCAGTTATGACACTTGTGAGTTGACCAAGCAGTGATGACACTGGTGAGTTGACTCACCAGTGATGGCACTTGTGAGTTGACTGAGCAGTTATGACACTTGTGAGTTGGCTGAGCAGTGATGACACTTGTGAGTTGACTGAGCAGTTATGACACTTGTGAGTTGGCTGAGCAGTGATGATACTTGTGAGTTGACTGAGCGGTGATGACACTTGTGAGTTGACTGAGCAATGATGGCACTTGTGAGTTGACTGAGCGGTGATGACACTTGTGAGTTGACTGAGCAGTGATGACACTTGTGAGTTGACTGAGCAGTGATGACACTTGTGAGTTGACTGAGCAGTGATGACTCTTGTGAGTTGACTGAGCAGTGATGACACTTGTGAGTTGACTGAGCAGTGATGACACTTGTGAGTTGACTGAGCAGTGATGACACTTGTGAGTTGACTGAGCAGTGATGACTCTTGTGAGTTGACTGAGCGGTGATGACACTTGTGAGTTGACTGAGCAGTGATGACTCTTGTGAGTTGACTGAGCAGTGATGACACTTGTGAGTTGACTGAGCAGTGATGACTCTTGTGAGTTGACTGAGCAGTGATGACAATTGTGAGTTGACTGAGCGGTGATGACACTTGTTAGTTGACTGAGCAGTGATGACACTTGTGAGTTGACTGAGCAGTGATGACACTTGTGAGTTGACTGAGCAGTGATGACACTTGTGAGTTGACTGAGCAGTGATGACACTTGTGAGTTGACAGAGCAGTGATGACACTTGTGAGTTGACTGAGCAGTGATGACACTTGTGAGTTGACAGAGCAGTGATGACACTTGTGAGTTGACTGAGCAGTGATGACACTTGTGAGTTGACTGAGCAGTGATGACACTTGTGAGTTGACAGAGCAGTGATGACACTTGTGAGTTGACTGAGCAGTGATGACACTTGTGAGTTGACTGAGCAGTGATGACACTTGTGAAGTTTACACTTTCTTGTAAGAATCAACTCATACTCGTTCTCACAAACACACTTACAGAGGATGAAGACACGCGCAAACACACTCAAACATTCACGTGTCACGCTTACACACACACACACACACACACACACACACACACACACACACACACACACACACACACACACAAACACACACACACACACACACACACACACACACACACACACACATACACACACACACATACAAAGTTACACTCACAAATATACATTAACCAGAATATCATATATGGAAGTCACGCTTGCATTTACCAAAACAAACACATGATGCACTTACAAACACATGATGCACTTACAAACACGTGATGCACTTACAAACATATGATGTACTTACAAACATGTGAAGTACAAACAAACATGACCCACTAACAAACACCTGAAACACAAACACATAGAATTATAACTACAGTATCATCCCGATTCTGAGTATATAAGGACATGCAGCAGAGGGCTGGGATAATATTCACCACTAAGTCTGGATATCTTCCTCCCACACAGGTAGGTATCAGCTATTATGATATCACTGATACGGAGGTGCGATCTGCTTGTGACAAGCCCGGAGGCGAAGCTTGAAGTGGGCATCCCTCTTCCCATTCTTGAAACCATCCTGCTTAAGTATATCAGTTGGGTTCGATACGGCGCACGCTGTCAGCGGCCCTATGAACCCCAACAACAAGTGTATCAGTTCTAGTAGACCAAAAAAATCACGGAGACTAAAAGATCTGTGATCTGTTTCGTTGGTAAAATTAAATGTGTGGGCAATATAAAATTTCCGCTAACCTGTGTGACACAATGACTGCCAGAATCAGGCTGGTACATCGTCACCTGTGGCAGTTAACACAGGTGAGCCATGCAAGTCTGCAAAGAGGAGACACCACCTTCACCATTATATAGGTGAATGTTCGGCTGTCAGTGACTTCAGGTCTGGTGGAATATAGTGCCTGGCACTGTGTGAATACTTTATGTGCTTTGGGTTATTTATGTTTGTCCTTATTGTTCACTCTGAAGTTATCAGTCTAGTGGCGCTGGGCCGACAACCATCCCAAGTGTTGCAATGACTACCACCCCAGGTGCTGGGACGACGACCATCCCAAGTGTTGCAATGACTACCACCCCAGGTGCTGGGACAACAGCCATCCCAAGTGCTGGGACGACAACCATCCTAGGTTCTGTGACGATTGCCATCCTATGTTCTGGGAGACGACCATCCCAGATGCTGGGACGACAACCATCCTAGGTGCTAGGACGACTACATCCCAGGTGCTGGGACGACAACCATCCTTGGTGCTAGGACGACTACATCCCAGGTGCTGGGACGACAACCATCCTAGGTGCTAGGACGACTACATCCCAGGTGCTGGGACGACAACCATCCTAGGTGCTAGGACGACTACATCCCAGGTGCTGGGACGACAACCATCGTAGGTTCTGGGATGACTGCCATCCTATGTTCTGGGAGACGATCATCCCAGGTGCTGGGACGACAACCATCCTAGGTGCTAGGAGACTACATCCCAAGTGCTGGGACGACAACCATCCTAGGTGCTAGGACGACTACATCCCAGGTGCTGGGACGACAACCATCCTAGGTGCTAGGACGACTACATCCCAGGTGCTGGGACGACAACCATCCTAGGTGCTAGGACGACTACATCCCAGGTGTTGGGACGACAACTATTCTAGGTTCTGGGACGACTGCCATCCTAGGTGCTGGGATACAAAGCTGTCACACAGTGTTATTCCTCTACCTCACCGTGTAACAACACTCGGAGGTACACATATATCCTTTTAAGCATGGAGGAACTTTCGAGAAGGTGGAGGGGGGAAGGGGGGGATTGGATTGAGGTGTTGTAAGTAGGGGGAGTCAAGGTCCTTGAAGATACCGGAGGCACTTGTGTGCCATACTTCCGTCTACCTTCCACTGGCACCTTTACGTCTGTCTCTTGCAGCGGCATTTGGCATATCTGTATGCAACTGTTCTTGACAACGGTGCAAGTGAGCGAGGGAGAGCGGGTGGGGTGGGTGGCAGGTGGGGCAATGTGCGAGGTGTGGGCCAGGTGGGTGGATGAACACCTCAGGCTGGTCACTAAAGAGTGACATTCAGAATGTTACGTGATCCTGCTGTCACACACGAGACAGGTGTTACAGACAGGAGGTAAGAGTAGGTGGAGGCAGGGGTGGGGGGAGGTCTGTGTTGGTGGTTCTGGATTGGGGGGGTAGGCACTGGCTGCCCACCCGGGCACGGAGGCTGGGGGGCACGGCTGCCCACCCTCTGATGGTGATGGTGGGCAGCAGGGAAGTCAGTCAGTGAGGTGCTGCCGTGACGTTCGGACGTACGCTCCACTCAGCTCTTCCAACATTCCATGCGTGCTAAGGTAAAGTCACTAGTTTGTGTGGTCACGTACAGTGAGGCGGGAACACCTCCTCTCACTCGCCTCACATCAATATCCTCTTCACTCATCGTCAACAATACTTCAGTTATTGTTCGTTGCATAATAACCCAACTATTCCCATTGTTTACATCTGGTGTCGAGTTGTTGTGTCATGAAGGTGACTGTTGCATCACACAGCTGCTCTTACTGCCTCTCTACCCATATGACGCTCTGTTTCTCGCCTGTTTGAAAATCTTAACTAAAAACGCCTGCTAAACCTTAAAAAAAAAAAGTCGGAAAAATATTGCGAAATCCCAATATTTTCATTTTTTATATAAATTGTGAAGATATTTGTTCAATTTTCCCATTAAAATTAAGTTTTTGAGAGTAGATTCGAAGTCTTGACAACTGTACTGCCAGTCCAGGCTTCTCAGAAATACAATATCTGTAAAAACATATTAATGTCGAGCGCTGGAGGCTCGATCCTCCGTCAGCTAGTCACCAGACACAAATGTTGATCTCGAGACAAGTACTGCAAGACGCTGCAACAACAACTTCAACAAAATGCAGGAACGATTCAACAGCTGCCTTCTTGGACTCGTCTCCAGTGAATGCAAAGTTATGCTGCGCCGGGAGGTGTTTAGAAGTCTTCAAGACGAAACTGGACAAGTATCTTCACCAGGCGCCAGATCAACCTGGCTGTGATGGATATGTGGGTCAGCGGGCCTGCCACCAGCAGCGTCAGCCTGGCTGACCAGGCAAGCATCAGATAGAGCCTGGCCCCAAGAAGCAAATGTATGGGATCAGGAGACTGTAGGAGGCATAAAGTAAACTGCCTCCTGAGAGGTCAGTCACTGGATGAGAGAGAGAGAGGTAGGAGAGTACATCACATCACTCACACAAACAGAATAGCATCGGTAAAATATACAATGCTGGCCATTTTAAGAATATAAGAAAGGCCTTTATAATTACTACACAATATAACTCGCGAAATCGTAATCACACGATTACAAACAAACCATACCACGGGTGGGGGTAGAACCCGCGGTCAGAGAGTCGGTCTGGAGTTTTATGGCTCTCAGACCGCGGGTTCTATCCCGCCCGTGGTATGGTTTGCTTACTACACAGTATAATCAAGATTAATACTGCAGTTCCTAACTATTTTGGAGGTGACGGGTCCTCTTTCAAAATCTCATGAAAACTTGGGCCCTCACGCCTACAAACATACTCTCAAACACTCGTTCACAACAGGTATATACACACAACAGTGTCCTTAAGATATAATATGCCATTTTTTTTCACTTAATAATACTGTCAGGATATTAGAACAACCTCATGGCAGAGTTGATCAGCTTTCAATAGTCTCAGTATTGTCACTCTCAGAATATACTCCATTCTGACTGTATATTCATAGTTTTTTTTTTTTAAACAGAACAAGATATCCCGAAGAGGTACCTTGAGAATGCCTCTTCTGATCAGCTTCAAACCTTCAAAACTGGTGTATTAACCTTTAGAAGGTTTAGACTTTTTTTTAGAATATGTAGGTTCCATTTTGTCAACTTTTGTTTTCAAATGTTATTTACATTGTCTGAACGACCTAAATGTTTGGAAAAATTAAACACAAATGTTGTATAATGTAATCCTTTATTGGCTACGTTTCGCCCATATAGTGAACTTTATCAAGTCACAGACAGATGTACCTGGGTAGAGAGTACACGAGTATATATAGTGATGAGTCAGGTGGAGAATGTTGGGTAGGTTGTGTTAGAGACTGACCTGCCCGGGACGGGTCAGTGTGCATGTTGTGTAGGATAACGATGGCCAGGTGTTCACCTGAACACCTGGCCAGGAAACTTCATCGTTATCCTATATAAGATACTCACCTGCCCGTCCCGTGAAGGTCCATCTCTAACACAACCTACCCAACATTGTCCAATAAAGTTAGTAATAAGAGTTGCACATGTGTCTAATTTAACAACATGTCGGTTCTCTGAACCATTCATCTACGATAGGTTACCTTCCTGGGAAGTGTCGGTGGTGTTCGCTAAGTGTCGGTGGTGTTCGCTAAGTGTCGGTGGTGTTCGCTAAGTGTCGGTGGTGTTCGCTAAGTGTCGGTGGTGTTCGCTAAGTGTCGGTGGTGTTCGCTAAGTGATCTTCAGTAAAGAAATAGTGAAACGTGGTGGTGGTGCCCCATGAAGATGATGTTAATGGTATTTGATGGAGTGGAGTGATGGTAGTGATATTGTTGGTGGATGTGGTGGTGGTAATGGTGGTGGTGGTGGTAGTGGTGGTGGTAGTGGTGGTAGTAGTGGTAGTGGTGGTGGTAGGCAACACCACCACTAAACAAACCAGACAGACGCGTCATATCACTGTTTGGTTCCAGAATGAAAAAACAAGACCTGTTAAAAAAAGGTTGAAGTTACGCATTACCTGTGTATGTGTGTGTGTGTATGTGTGTGTGTGTGTGTGTGTGTGTGTGTGTGTGTGTGTGTGTATACGTGTGTGTGTGTGTGTGTGTGTGTACGTGTGTGTACGTGTGTGTGTGTGTGTGTGTGTACGTGTGTGTGTGTACGTGTGTGTGTGTGTGTGTGTGTGTGTGTGTACGTGTGTGTGTGTGTGTGTGTACGTGTGTGTGTGTGTGTGTGTGTGTACGTGTGTGTGTGTACGTGTGTGTGTGTGTGTGTGTGTGTGTGTGTGTGTGTGTGTGTGTGTGTGTGTGTACTCACCTAGTTGAGGTTGCGGGGGTCGAGTCCGAGCTCCTGGCCCCGCCTCTTCACTGATCGCTACTAGGTCACTTTCCCTGAGCCGTGAGCTTTATCATACCTCTGCTTAAAGCTATGTATGGATCCTGCCTCCACTACATCGCTTCCCAAACTATTCCACTTACTGACTACTCTGTGGCTGAAGAAATACTTCCTAACATCCCTGTGATTCATCTGTGTCTTCAGCTTCCAA
>NC_091301.1:6507677-6522677 GCF_038502225.1 Cherax quadricarinatus
TGTCTGCTAGTGCTGCTCACTGTCTGCTAGTGCTGCTCACTGTCTGCTAGTGCTCCTCACTGTCTGCTAGTGCTGCTCACTGTCTGCTAGTGCTGCTCACTGTCTGCTAGTGCTGCTCACTGTCTGCTAGTGCTGCTCACTGTCTGCTAGTGCTGCTCACTGTCTGCTAGTGCTGCTCACAGTCTGCTAGTGCTGCTCACAGTCTGCTAGTGCTCCTCACAGTCTGCTAGTGCTCCTCACAGTCTGCTAGTGCTGCTCACAGTCTGCTAGTGCTGCTCACAGTCTGCTAGTGCTGCTCACAGTCTGCTAGTGCTCCTCACTGTCTGCTAGTGCTGCTCACTGTCTGCTAGTGCTGCTCACTGTCTGCTAGTGCTGCTCACAGTCTCACTGTCTGCTAGTGCTGCTTCACTGTCTGCTAGTGCTGCTCACTGTCTGCTAGTGCTGCTCACTGTCTGCTAGTGCTGCTCACTGTCTGCTAGTGCTGCTCACAGTCTGCTAGTGCTGCTCACTGTCTGCTAGTGCTAGTGCTGCTCACTGTCTGCTAGTGCTGCTCACTGTCTGCTAGTGCTGCTGACCGTCTGCTAGTGCTGCTCACTGTCTGCTAGTGCTGCTCACTGTCTGCTAGTGCTGCTCACTGTCTGCTAGTGCTGCTCACTGTCTGCTAGTGCTGCTCACAGTCTGCTAGTGCTGCTCACTGTCTGCTAGTGCTGCTCACAGTCTGCTAGTGCTGCTCACTGTCTGCTAGTGCTGCTCACTGTCTGCTAGTGCTGCTCACTGTCTGCTAGTGCTGCTCACTGTCTGCTAGTGCTGCTCACTGTCTGCTAGTGCTGCTCACTGTCTGCTAGTGCTGCTCACTGTCTGCTAGTGCTGCTCACAGTCTGCTAGTGCTGCTCACTGTCTGCTAGTGCTGCTCACAGTCTGCTAGTGCTGCTCACTGTCTGCTAGTGCTGCTCACTGTCTGCTAGTGCTGCTCACTGTCTGCTAGTGCTGCTCACAGTCTGCTAGTGCTGCTGCTCCGCCTCCATCACAGTCTTACTGTCTGAGAGGAAGAGAACAAGAACTAATAAAAGAACAATGTAATGATTGTCTTTGTCTGAAGTCAATGTGTTGTGTGTGTTGTTGTGTTGTTGTGTTGCTTGTGGTGGTGTTGCTTGTGGTGGTGTTGCTTGTGGTGGTGTTGCTTGTGGTGGTGTTGCTTGTGGTGGTGTTGCTTGTGGTGGTGTTGCTTGTGGTGGTGTTGCTTGTGGTGGTGCTGGTTAGCAAGGAGGCTGGTGGTTGTGGCGGTTGTTCTAGAGAGTGATTAGCAGGTGTGTAGCGTGGTCTTAGTCTTCCTTCAAGACAGAGTGGTCTTAGTCTTCCTTCAAGACAGAGTGGTCTTAGTCTTCCTGCAAGACAGAGTGGTCTTAGTCTTCCTTCAAGACAGAGTGGTCTTAGTCTTCCTTCAAGACAGAGTGGTCTTAGTCTTCCTTCAAGACAGAGTGGTCTTAGTCTTCCTTCAAGACAGAGTGGTCTTAGTCTTCCTTCAAGACAGAGTGGTCTTAGTCTTCCTGCAAGACAGAGTGGTCTTAGTCTTCCTGCAAGACAGAGTGGTCTTAGTCTTCCTGCAAGACAGAACAGTGTGTGTTGACCTAAGGCCACACATCCTTGTTGAATGCTTGGTCAACGAGGTTATTTCTGCTAGCGGCCCGCAAGCATACATAGCTATTAAAATTTGACTGATCAGGCACTTGCATGACGGCAGTGGTGAAGCGTTCACCTTCTGCCTGAGCTCCAGTAATATTTCTTGTCTGCTGGATGCTGATACGGTGACCTCTAATTATACCCACGGTTTTTCTGTGTTTCCCCGGGTTTGATTATGCATTTCCCCCGTTATCTTTCGTTACAGTTAATATGGTATTACGTCGATTGGTGGGCAGACCCTGGGGTATGTTCTGGGTACATATTATCACACGTGTCTGTGCTGAATAATCACAATAAAGGAATGACTCTCTGGAGAGACGCAACACGACAGGGTTTGATAACCCGCTATACTGCGGATTTAAATCCTGAATAATATTATCAGGTGTCTCGCTTCTCCATTTCGCAAGTATATATCAAGTGTTTTGGAGGCAATCCCGATAGTTTAGGTGTTTATGAAGACTACGCTGGTAGTTAATGATTCTTACACTTTCCAGCTGTATTGTCTCTCCTGCCTTGTATGGTGTGAGCGCAGACGTGGAAGTACAATTGATTTGAAGAATATATCGTCAAGGCTGGTACTGTATTGTGCATCTCGGAGGTTTACACAGTAGGCCTAAAAGGGTTAATAGCGAAATGCTTGGGTATTTACAAATTTATATTTATATTAGAAGCAAATTTCGGATACTTGCGCTATATTCTTCAATACGTGGACTATCCAGCACACTCACTTAAAGTTTATTATGGCCATGATCTGTGTGTATCAACTCGCCAGAAGTATTTGTAACCAAGCGCAAACCTGGCTACTACACCAGTCAGTCTGTTCACATTACAAGTTGCTCCATGAATATGCTTATCTACCTTCATGTTATCATAGTAAGTGATAGACCTACCCAGGCTTCTGGCTGCATCCCTATAACATTAAAACTAATTACGTAATTAGCTTCTAATACTGTTCCTGGTATCTGACACAGATTAAGGTACTTTCTTTATCAAATTTCATAACTTTATCATATAGGAATAATTCAGTGTGTGATGGCACACATAGTAATTGTGCATTAATTCCTTTCTCTTAATTATTTTTTTGATATCTATATATGGCTTCTCCATTGAGCATGTTAGTCATTATGCGAGTCAAGTGCCTCGGATGATGGCACAGAATCAGTAATGATCAAGGAGTTAAACTCAGTGTTATAAGTTAACTTTACCATCATTAGGATGGCAAACAATTTAGTAGATGCCCAGTTGTCAATTCGTATGTATAACTAATCATAGTTTCTATAACTGTTGTCCAAGGAAGTGACAACAGTAGTAGACTCATCCTGGCAGTGCACTCTTGATGTGATATAACCCAGGGTAGGTAAACCATACCACGGGTGGGGTTTGAACCTGCTGTCAGAGAGTCTCAAACTCTAGATCGTCGCGTTAGCCACTTGGCCAGCTAGCTACACACCCGGGGCAGTGTGTGTGTGTGTGTGTGTGTGTGTGTGTGTGTGTGTGTGTGTGTGTGTGTGTGTGTGTGTGTAGCTGTGTGGTTGGTCATCAGTCTGCAGTACAAGGCAACACTTTATATAAACCACAGTATCACAGAATCTTTCATTACTGCTTCATTTCATTTATCATTATCAATAGTTTTTATTGGAATACAAGAAGTTGTATTGTGGAGGACGATGAGGCAGAAACAACGACATGACCAGGGACGACATGATGCTCTTTTTATTCCCTCGTGATGAAGTGAGTGGACCAGCAGGTGTACATCCTGTGGGCTGGAGGTCACCTTAAATGCAACTTCATCTTTCTGGTGAGGTGAGTTGATAGACAGGTGAGCATCCTGTGGGTTGGAGGTCACCTCAAATACCTCACCTGAGGTCGTGTTCGAGAGAGTAAACACTGTAAACACTGATAGGTACGACCAGGTTAAACTAAGCTCCACACAAACACAAAAACATATATTTAACCACGAATATACAAAAGAAAAATAGGAAACAAAAGAAAACCATGATACGTCTGGCAACGAGCTAGTAGAGAGAGAGGAAAAAAAATGAACAGAAGCAGCGTTCAAATTTGAACGTTGAACGCTGGTGGTGTGAGGATTGACTGTTAATGACAAGGATAGAGCCTTGAGTTGGGGACGTGAGCAGACTGTCCACTGCCCCGCCTCCCCGAACTCTCAGTCGCTGAAGCAAATACATGTTAGCGGTTGTGGGGAGCGTCGCCCCCCTCGCGGTCCCGTATCACACCAGATCAAGTCAACATTGGAAAGAGAACATTATGTGGACGAGAGTAAATCTAGGAAGTCCGAGGAGAGTGAAGAATGTGTGTGTTTGTTACGAGTGCACGTACTGTGTTAAGGATACGTGCAATCTTACGTGCACGTACGTGCAATCTTGTGCGTGTATGTATAATCTTACGTGAACGTTCGTGCTCGTACGTACTCTTACGTACTTGTAAGCTCATCACAGATGGTACTGTGGTCGTAACAGATGGTACTATGGTTGTCACAGATGGTACTGTGGTTGTCACAGATGGTACTGTGGTTGTCACAGATGGTACTGTGGTAGTCAGAGATGACAATGTAGTTGTCACAGATGGTACTGTGGTTGTCACAGATGGTACTGTGGTAGTCACAGATGACACTGTAGTTGTCACAGATGGTACTGTGGTTGTCACAGATGGTACTGTAGTTGTCACAGATGGTACTGTAGTTGTCACAGATGGTACTGTGGTTGTAACTCAGGTACGGCAGACAGGTATGAGTCACCACTCTCCAGTCAGGTGTATGTGGGCGTGCATTCAGGCGAGGGCGTGTGTGCCGATGTGGGCGGGTGTGGGTGTAGACGTGTACAATACCAATACTTAGAGCCCTCGGTGTACACTGAACAAATAGCTGAGTTCCAGGTGAATTTCCAGAGTCCTTGAGGAGTGTACACAGTTGTTTTGAACGAAGGTGACGCTAGAACGGTGGTAAAAACATTGTAGACCAGTAATCCTAATATCATACATAAGTTTTTGAGATTACTCAGACGCCATATTATGAAAAAAAAATGCCTGGCCTTCATGAGCCCAATATGGATTGCGAACGGGAAGATCATGCTTGTCGCAACTACTAGACCATTACAAAATCGCGGAGGCTTTGTAAGAAAATCAAAATTCTGCTGTGGTCTACACGGACTCCTGGAAGGCAACTGACAAAAGCGACCATGGCGTGACAGCCCATACGACGACGTCATTAGATAAACGAGAAAAAAATAAGGGGGATAGATTTTTACATTTTCTGATAAATATTGTACACTGAATAACTGTTTTATGGGGCGCACTTCCCCAGGGCACGATCCTAGCACCTGTTTTGCTTCTCCTCCTCATAACAAACATGGATTTAAAATATTAACCACAGCTTAATATCATTCTTTGGGTGAAAGTCACTGCCGTAGAAGACACTGTAAAATGCAGGCCGGTATAAACAAAGTCTTCCAACGAGCAGTAGAAATAATAGGGTACTCAACAGTTACAGAAAGAATGAGGAACTCAGAAGAGGTACCATAGAAAATACAGAAGGACCATCTCATAGAACGAAATGAACATGTGAAAGACTTGGGGTATAATGTTATCAGCTGATCTATCATTTAGAGACAGGAAAATAACAGGGATAGATAATGAGAAGTTTCAAAACAAGAGAAATAATGCCAGTGGTGACACTCTTCACATGGCTTGTGCTCTCTTGCTTAGAATATTGTTCAGTGTTGATGGCTCCTTACAAGGCAGGAGAGGTAGAAATGGAATAGATGCATTGTTTACTGCTGGCACAGAACTAATATAGCTCTAAATCCTCTGAGAATGCCTCAAAGTGCAAGAAATTTACTCAGGGAGTAAAGGAGACAGACGTACAGATAGAATATACAGACAGACAGACACAGACACATATATACTTGGCAGATACTTGAGGATCTGGTCCCAAAGCTACACACTTCCATAACAACTTACTGAGAGACATAGGAGGCAGTGCAAAGTAGACCCAGTGACAAGCAGGGAAGCACCGCGGTCACAATAAGAAAGCACTGTGTCAACATTCCTGGTGCGAGACTATTCAGCCTGCTACCAGAATGTATCAGAAACATTGATGGAACATCTGCAGAAGTTTTCAGGAGGTAACTGGATCACTACCTCCACCAAGTGCCAGATCAACCAGGCTGTGATGGACAGCGGGCCGCCAGTAGCAACAGCCTGGATGAATGGACAGTCAGCAAGAAGGCCTGGCCCGGGGCCGGGCCGCGAGAATAGGAAAACTCTCTAAGCAGGCCACAGGTAAATCACAGGTGTAGGTGTGGGCGCGTGTGGGCGAGTGTGGGCGTGTGTGCAGGTCGAGTCAGGTAGGTATCGCCCATCTTAAACTCCAACAAGGTCATTATATCTACCTCAATAGCTTGTAGGTTGTGGGTTGTCCTGGTAGGTTGTGGGTTGTCCTGGCGGGTTGTTGGCTGTCCTGGTGGGTTATTGGTTGTCCTGGTGTGTTGTGGGTGTCCAAGTGGGTTGTGGGTTTTCCTGGTAGGTTGTCCTGCTGTTGTGACTCATCAAAACACCTGCAACAGTGGTACTTCAGGTGTGTTGACTCATCAAAACACCTGCAACAGTGGTACTTCAGGTGTGTTGACTCATCAAAACACCTGCAACAGTGGTACTTCAGGTGTGTTGACTCATCAAAACACCTGCAACAGTGGTGTTTCAGGTGTGTTGACTCATCAAGAGAGGTTGCAGAGGTCAGAGCTCAGCTCAGACCTCTGCAACACAGATTAGATTTTGCCACCGAAGTGGCTAGTTTATTGTGCACCCCATATCCATCCTGTGGACGGTAGCGCGAGAGCATGTGGATACACAAAAGGCCTAGGAATTAGGCCCCAAAGGGTTAACAGGAATACATATGGATTTATATCTACATATCCACAGTTCACCCATCTGTTACAAGCAAATTTAGGAAATTTGCTTAGTATATCTGGCATCTCATTTTCATCAATAAGACACCTTGACATGTCACACAGGCCACTATACTGTCTGTCTCTGTATTCCTCAATAAGTGGACAACCAAGCACATAGTGCTCAAGAGAGCGACCATATGCCTGATCACACAATTTACACCCAGCCTGATCATCATCTGTGTGTCTCCCAAACTGCCAGAAGCACCTGTAACCAAGCCCAAGCCTGGCCACTACAACATCAGTCAGTCTGCTCACATTGCAAGTTGCTCCATAAACACACTTATCCACGTTCATGTTATCATAGTGGGTTATAGATCTACTCAGGCTTCCAACTGCATTCCTATAACAATCATCTTCATTATTTACCTCTCTCCTAATATTATTCCCAATGCTAGACACAGCTACACCAAAGTTATATTCTACGTTCTCCCTCTGGATACTCTTCCTGGTCAACATATCAACCCCATCATGAAGGAGCAATCCAATGCGTGATGGGATCCATAGCAACTGCACATTAATTCCCCTGTCCCCAACTTCTGAGTATCCACACCTGGCCCCCCCAATGAGCATGCTGTTGGAGTCACTACATGAGCCAAGAGCCCCCAATGATGACACAGAATCAGCAATGATGATAGAGTCAAGCTCAGTGACACAGGTTAGCCTCAGCGCCACTAGGACCGCAAACAATTCAGCTTGCAGCGCAGACGCCCAGTTGCCAACTCTTATGCCTAACTCAACAAATTCATCATCGTTCCCAACCAGGGAGGCAGTTGTCCTCAAAGAGTTGTAAAGTTATACCATAAATTAAGGAAAGATCCTGGACTTCACCTTACGAAAGCAGACAAAGTAAATGCGACAATAATTATGGACAGGGTAGATTATAGGGTAAAAATAACGTATTATTAGAAGACAAGGGAACTGACGTGCCCCTTAAACATTCCACTGGTCAGTCTATTTGAGGAGAAATATTTCCTGTTATTCACTTTTCCTTGTGGCCTCTTGTTATCCCCCGTTGCAGTTATTAAGAAATTTTCATCTACTCTTTCATGTACTTTCAAGACATGTTTATCACGTCTGCTCTCACTTCCTGCTGTCATGTTTATCACGTCTGCTCTCACTTCCTGCTGTCATGTTTATCACGTCTGCTCTCACTTCCTGCTGTCATGTTTATCACGTCTGCTCTCACTTCCTGCTGTCATGTTTATCACGTCTGCTCTCACTTCCTGCTGTCATGTTTATCACGTCTGCTCTCACTTCCTGCTGTCATGTTTATCACGTCTGCTCTCACTTCCTGCTGTCATGTTTATCACGTCTGCTCTCACTTCCTGCTGTCATGTTTATCACGTCTGCTCTCACTTCCTGCTGTCATGTTTATCACGTCTGCTCTCACTTCCTGCTGTCATGTTTATCACGTCTGCTCTCACTTCCTGCTGTCATGTTTATCACGTCTGCTCTCACTTCCTGCTGTCATGTTTATCACGTCTGCTCTCACTTCCTGCTGTCATGTTTATCACGTCTGCTCTCACTTCCTGCTGTCATGTTTATCACGTCTGCTCTCACTTCCTGCTGTCATGTTTATCACGTCTGCTCTCACTTCCTGCTGTCATGTTTATCACGTCTGCTCTCACTTCCTGCTGTCATGTTTATCACGTCTGCTCTCACTTCCTGCTGTCATGTTTATCACGTCTGCTCTCACTTCCTGCTGTCATGTTTATCACGTCTGCTCTCACTTCCTGCTGTCATGTTTATCACGTCTGCTCTCACTTCCTGCTGTCATGTTTATCACGTCTGCTCTCACTTCCTGCTGTCATGTTTATCACGTCTGCTCTCACTTCCTGCTGTCTTGTTTATCACGTCTGCTCTCACTTCCTGCTGTCATGTTTATCACGTCTGCTCTCACTTCCTGCTGTCATGTTTATCACGTCTGCTCTCACTTCCTGCTGTCATGTTTATCACGTCTGCTCTCACTTCCTGCTGTCATGTTTATCACGTCTGCTCTCACCTCCTGCTGTCATGTTTATCACGTCTGCTCTCACCTCCTGCTGTCATGTTTATCACGTCTGCTCTCACCTCCTGCTGTCATGTTTATCACGTCTGCTCTCACCTCCTGCTGTCATGTTTATCACGTCTGCTCTCACCTCCTGCTGTCATGTTTATCACGTCTGCTCTCACCTCCTGCTGTCATGTTTATCACGTCTGCTCTCACCTCCTGCTGTCATGTTTATCACGTCTGCTCTCACTTCCTGCTGTCATGTTTATCACGTCTGCTCTCACTTCCTGCTGTCATGTTTATCACGTCTGCTCTCACTTCCTGCTGTCATGTTTATCACGTCTGCTCTCACTTCCTGCTGTCATGTTTATCACGTCTGCTCTCACTTCCTGCTGTCATGTTTATCACGTCTGCTCTCACTTCCTGCTGTCATGTTTATCACGTCTGCTCTCACTTCCTGCTGTCATGTTTATCACGTCTGCTCTCACTTCCTGCTGTCATGTTTATCACGTCTGCTCTCACTTCCTGCTGTCATGTTTATCACGTCTGCTCTCACTTCCTGCTGTCATGTTTATCACGACTGCTCTCACTTCCTGCTGTCATGTTTATCACGTCTGCTCTCACTTCCTGCTGTCATGTTTATCACGTCTGCTCTCACTTCCTGCTGTCATGTTTATCACGTCTGCTCTCACTTCCTGCTGTCATGTTTATCACGTCTGCTCTCACTTCCTGCTGTCATGTTTATCACGTCTGCTCTCACTTCCTGCTGTCATGTTTATCACGTCTGCTCTCACTTCCTGCTGTCATGTTTATCACGTCTGCTCTCACTTCCTGCTGTCATGTTTATCACGTCTGCTCTCACTTCCTGCTGTCATGTTTATCACGTCTGCTCTCACTTCCTGCTGTCATGTTTATCACGTCTGCTCTCACTTCCTGCCGTCATGTTTATCACGTCTGCTCTCACTTCCTGCTGTCATGTTTATCACGTCTGCTCTCACTTCTTGCTGTCAGTCAACTTGGCTAACTTTAATATTTTCAAAGTTTCGTTGTAGTTCATGTTGCTCACCTCCGGCAGACATTTTGTAGCTCTTCTCTGACCATCTTCTAACTTGTATATGTGTTATGTTCAGGTGTGGGCGCCACACAACTGCTCTATATTACAAGTGTGGGCGCCACACAACTGCTCTATATTACAAGTGTGGGCGCCACACAACTGCTCTATATTACAGGTGTGGGCGCCACACAACTGCTCTATATTACAGGTGTGGGCGCCACACAACTGCTCTATATTACAGTCTTGCTCTAAAATAACTTATAAACACCTACCTTAATATTCCACTATCCACATATTTGAAAGTTATTTTATAGTTTGACAGTGTAATATGTTTTTCTCACAATTTATATGATTTCCCAGCAACATTTTTTTTTGTTAATAATAATTCGAAGATATTTATCCAATAGTTTCAATATTACCCTCAGTCTGTATTCTTTATGTTCCCTGATTTCATTTTCTCCCATTTCTATTACACGCCATTTATGTACATTAATTTCCACCTTCCACCTGTCACTCCAAGTGATCAATTTATCCAGATTCTCTTGTAAATATTTACTTATTTTTCATTATTAACTTGAAAGTATTTTTTTATTCATTTTGGTAAATAACTTATACAAAATTAGAAACATTATTGGGACAAGTACAGACCCTTGTGGCATCCCACTTGTGACGTCCTCCCAAGCAGACATTTTTCTTATTACATTTTCCTTCTAAACAAAAAAAGTCATCCATTGTAATTATTTGCCTTTAATTTCCCCTATAATTTGCAGTTTCCAAATTAGTCTTTTATGAGGAACTCAGAAGTTTTCTTCAAGTCGAAGTAAAAACATTCTGTTCATACATTTCTTGCTTGAATAATTTCCATAACTGTCATAAAAATTTATGAAAATTTAATGCACGTGAATGTGCAGACTGAAAACCAAATAGTTTAGTAGTTAGTTTATTATTCTCTAAGTACTGAATACACTCTAATAACTTTTTCCATTAACTTTACAACTCTTGTGAACAAACTCGGTCTATTGTTTCAAGAATCTTCACTTTCACCTTTTTCTTGAACACAGACACAATATATATCATCTTCAATGTTTGGTAATTTACTTTCCTGTAGAGAAATATTATTTTTTTTTTTTGCATAGTGGATAACATAACTCAACTGCTTCTCCTCTCAAGACCCGAGGTGTTTATCCCACCTGCTCCTCTAGTTTTATTCTTATCAACAGCTGGTGCCACCCCTCCTACTGTTTTCATTTTCTCTTCTCACAATGAGACATCCCTCTGGGAATAATTCACTGGATATCCTTCAAGAATGTTTTGTCTGTGTGTTAACTATAATGTAGATAATACCGTCTTCTACTACCCTGTCATGTAACTCAACTTTAGTGAGCCCATGAGCATTTATGTACCAAACCGTCATATTTTTGTCATTCATCTGGATAATTCAGTACCGGGACTGGCTTCAGGAGGGAGGGTGAGTGGGAGACATGGTGCTGGTGTAGATAGTATCGGAGGGATTGTAAGGTTGTGTAGTAGGAAAGAAAGAGGTTGGGTAGAGGATAGTAAGAAAATGAGGTTACTGGTTCCTCATGTTCTCACTTATGTGTGGTTGCAGGGGTCGAGTCACAGCTCCTGGCTCTGTGTGTGTGTTATCTAAAGGTTATCTGGAAACGGTTTCAGAGGTCACTAACCCCACGACCTGAGACCAGGCCTGTGTGTGCGTGTGTGTGTACTCACCTAGTTGTGGTTGCAGGGGTCGAGTCACCGCTCCTGGCTGTGTATGTACTCACCTAGTTGTACTCACCTAGTTGAGGTTGCGGGGGTCGAGTCCGAGCTCCTGGCCCCGCCTCTTCACTGATCGCTACTAGGTCACTCTCCCTGAGCCGTGAGCTTTATCATACCTCTGCTTAAAGCTATGTATGGATCCTGCCTCCACTACATCGCTTCCCAAACTATTCCACTTACTGACTACTCTGTGGCTGAAGAAATACTTCCTAACATCCCTGTGATTCATCTGTGTCTTTAGCTTCCAACTGTGTCCCCTTGTTACTGTGTCCAATCTCTGGAACATCCTGTCTTTGTCCACCCTTGTCAATTCCTCTCAGTATTTTGTATGTTGTTATCCTGTCCCCCCCTATCTCTCCTGTCCTCCAGTGTCGTCAGGTTGATTTCCCTTAACCTCTCCTCGTAGGACATACCTCTTAGCTCTGGGACTAGTCTTGTTGCAAACCTTTGCACTTTCTCTAGTTTCTTTACGTGCTTGGCTAGGTGTGGGTTCCAAACTGGTGCCGCATACTCCAATATGGGCCTAACGTATACGGTGTACAGGGTCCTGAACGATTCCTTATTCCTTATTCCTTATTCCTTATTATGTGTGTGTGTGTGTGTGTGCGCGTGTGTGTGTGGTGTACACACCTCGATGCATCACCATGTTGGGTCAGCAGGACAAGCAGCTGGTTGTTTGGTTGTTGTGGCTCTCCACTTGTTCCTTACCTGGCTCATTGAGGTCACTTAGCGTAGCCCGGGTAAAAGTGACATGTGTGGGGGAGGGGGATGAGAAGGCGGGGAATGAGAGGGATGGAGGGGGGTATTCAGAGGCCAACCCTCTCCTATTATGGTGAGGTGACTCATGACAAGCCTCTCCTCCTCAACCTGTGTCCCTGCCCTCCTCCTCCTCCTCTCTATCTCTCTTACTCTTTTTCGTGCTTCTCATTATCCACCTTAACCTGTATCCCTCCTCTCTCTTTCTCTCTCTCTCTCTCTCTCTCTCTCTCTCTCTCTCTCTCTTTTCTCTCTCTCTCTCTCTCTCTCTCTCTCTCTCTCTCTCTCTCTCCGTCTCTGTCTCTCTCTCTCTCTCTCTCTCTCTCTCTCTCTCTCTCTCTCTCTCTCTCTCACTCTCTCTCACTCTCTCTCTCTCTCTCTCTCTCTCTCTCTCTCCCAGCTCCTCAATCTCCTTGCCACGCCCTTCCTCGTGCTCTTCTCTCCCTCCTTGTCCTTGTTTGTTCCTTTCTTCCTCGTCATCCTCATTTTTGTCTTCGGTTGATCACCGTGGTACCTTGTATGTCGTGGTCATGTCTCACCCTGGCCTGGACAACTCGCGGCTCCGTCTTCTACCTGACAATGACACGTCTGACCCACTTCTGGTCTCACTCTGATCTTGTCGTACTTAATCACGACGCTGTGTATGAGGTCAGCCTCCACTACGTCATCTTGCGGGTCATTCCATTTTCTTGTTTTCCTGTGAATCTTGATCGGCTGCCCTATCACCTCTCCCTCTGTATTTTGTATGTTATAGTCATGTCTCTCCTGATACTTAGCTGCTGGCCTACCAAGAGGGTGTTCTTGGGGTCAACGCCCCCGCCGTTTGGTCCATTACCAGGCCTCACGGTGGACCAGGGCCTGATCAACAAGGGTGTTACTGTTGGCCGCACGTAAACCAACATAGGAACCACAGCCCGGCTGGTCAGGTGCTGACTTTAGGAGTCTGTCCGATTCCATTTTGAAGACAGCCAGGGGTCTTGAAGACAGCCAGGGGTGTTGAGGACAGTCAGGGGTCTTGAAGACAGCCAGGGGTCTTGAAGACAGCCAGGGGTCTTGAGGACAGTCAGGGGTCTTGAAGACAGCCAGGGGTCTTGAGGACAGTCAGGGGTCTTGAGGACAGTCAGGGGTCTTGAAGACAGCCAGGGATCTTGAGGACAGTCAGGGGTCTTGAGGACAGTCAGGGGTCTTGAAGACAGCCAGGGGTCTTGAGGACAGTCAGGGGTCTTGAGGACAGTCAGGGGTCTTGAAGACAGCCAGGGGTCTTGAGGACAGTCAGGGGTCTTGAAGACAGCCAGGGGTGTTGAAGACAGCCAGGGGTATTGAAGAAAGCCAGGGGTCTTGAAAATAGTCAGGGGTCTTGAAGGCAGAAAGGGGTCTTGAAGGCAGCCAGGGGTCTTGAAGACAGCCAGGGGTCTTGAAGGCGGCCAGGGGTCTTGAAGACAGCCAGGGGTCTTGAAGGCAGAAAGGGGTCTTGAAGACAGCCAGGGGTGTTGAAGACAGCCAGGGGTCTTGAAGACAGCCAGGGGTCTTGAAGACAGCCAGGGGTCTTGAAGACAGCCAGGGGTCTTGAAGGCAGCCAGGGGTCTTGAAGACAGCCAAGAGTCTTGAAGACAGTCAGGGATCTTGAAGACAGCCGGTCTTGAAGACAGCCAGGGGTCTTGAAGACAGCCAGGGGTCTTGAAGACAGCCAGGGGTCTTGAAGACAGCCAGAGGTCTTGAAGACAGCCAGGGGTCTTGAAGACAGCCAGGGGTCTTGAAGACAGCCAGGGGTCTTGAAAACAGCCAGGGGTCTTGAAAACAGCCAGGGGTCTTGAAAACAGCCAGGGGTCTTGAAAACAGCCAGGGGTCTTGAAAACAGCCAATGGTCTTGAAAACAGCCAGGGGTCTTGAAAACAGCCAATGGTCTTGAAAACAGCCAGGGGTCTTGAAAACAGCCAGGGGTCTTGAAAACAGCCAGGGGTCTTGAAAACAGCCAGGGGTCTTGAAAACAGCCAGGGGTCTTGAAAACAGCCAGGGGTCTTGAAAACAGCCAATGGTCTTGAAAACAGCCAGGGGTCTTGAAAACAGCCAGGTCTTGAAAACAGCCAATGGTCTTGAAAACAGCCAGGGGTCTTGAAAACAGCCAGGGGTCTTGAAAGCAGCCAGGGGTCTTGAAAACAGCCAGGGGTCTTGAAAACAGCCAGGGGTCTTGAAAACAGCCAGGGGTCTTGAAAACAGCCAGGGGTCTTGAAAACAGCCAATGGTCTTGAAAGCAGCCAGGGGTCTTGAAAACAGCCAGGGGTCTTGAAAACAGCCAGGGGTCTTGAAAGCAGCCAGGGGTCTTGAAAACAGCCAATGGTCTTGAAAACAGCCAGGGGTCTTGAAAACAGCCAATGGTCTTGAAAACAGCCAGGGGTCTTGAAAACAGCCAGGGGTCTTGAAAGCAGCCAGGGGTCTTGAAAACAGCCAGGGGTCTTGAAAGCAGCCAGGGGTCTTGAAAACAGCCAGGGGTCTTGAAAACAGCCAATGGTCTTGAAAACAGCCAGGGGTCTTGAAAACAGCCAATGGTCTTGAAAACAGCCAGGGGTCTTGAAAACAGCCAGGGGTCTTGAAAGCAGCCAGGGGTCTTGAAAACAGCCAGGGGTCTTGAAAGCAGCCAGGGGTCTTGAAAACAGCCAATGGTCTTGAAAACAGCCAGGGGTCTTGAAAACAGCCAGGGGTCTTGAAAGCAGCCAGGGGTCTTGAAAACAGCCAGGGGTCTTGAAAGCAGCCAGGGGTCTTGAAAACAGCCAATG
>NC_091301.1:6530177-6572677 GCF_038502225.1 Cherax quadricarinatus
CGGCCAGCATTTTAACCGTGGTGAATACGTCCAGTTTTTTCATTCCTCCCTGAGCTGTGTCAGTTGCGTGGGCAGTGTGGCCCACGGCCTAGCCCCCAGTGCTGCCCACTAAGTAGGAATAATATCTGCAGGTGCAGAAAAACTTGGATATTGAAGGGATGAGCCGGAGGGCAGTGGTGCTGGTGGGGTGAAGCTGGCCGTGTTAGGGAAGGTGGTGTCTACAGCCTAAGTTAACGCCTTGTTATTGTAGTCTCTGCTGACCAGGTTAATGTAGTTTCTGTTAACCAGGATATTGTAGTTTCTGCTGATAAGGTTATTGTAATTTCTGCTGCCTAGGTTATTGTAGTTTCTGCTGACCAGGTTATTGCAGTTTCTGTTCGTCAACCACACTCTTGCAGGGCGCCCATCAACCACACTCTTGTAGGCGCCCATCAACCATACTCTTGTAGGGCGCCCATCAACCATACTCTTGCAGGGCGCCCATCAACCATACTCTTGCAGGGCGCCCATCAACCATACTCTTGCAGGGCGCCCATCAACCATACTCTTGCAGGGCGCCCATCAGCCATACTCTTGCAGGGCGCCCATCAACCATGCTCTTGCAGGGCGCCCATCAACCACACTCTTGCAGGGAGCCCATCAACCATACTCTTGTAGGGCGCCCATCAACCACACTTGTAGGGCGCCCATCAACCATGCTCTTGCAGGGAGCCCATCAACCATACTCTTGTAGGCGCCCATCAACCATACTCTTGTAGGGCGCCCATCAACCATGCTCTTGCAGGGCGCCCATCAACCATGCTCTTGCAGGGCGCCCATCAACCATACTCTTGTAGGGCGCCCATCAACCACACTCTTGCAGGGCGCCCATCAACCACACTCTTGCAGGGCGCCCATCAACCACACTCTTGCAGGGCGCCCATCAACCACACTCCCTAGTTCACATCGAAGCAGTTTCAGTACTGCTACCCCCTTCCCTTCCCTCCTCCCTTCTTCCTGAGAGCAGAGCTTTGCCATAGAGCATCCTAGAGGTGACTCTGGGGCTCACTTAGACCTTCCCTGAGTCCATCCTGGCATCACCTAACATTTATCAGCCTGCACATCACCTTTTACTCCCACATAACAACGCAGCCTCAGTATCAACACGACCTCAGTATCAACACGGCCTCAGTATCAACACGGCCTCAGTATCAACACAGCCTCAGTAACAACACGGCCTCAGTAACAACACGGCCTCAGTAACAACACGGCCTCAGTAACAACACGGCCTCAGTAACAACACGGCCTCAGTAACAACACGGCCTCAGTAACAACACGGCCTCAGTAACAACACGGCCTCAGTATCAACACGGCCTCAGTAACAACACGGCCTCAGTAACAACACGGCCTCAGTAACAACACTCAGGATAAGCTGGGGGAGGGTTAGCCACCCAGGATAACCTGGGGAGGGTTAGCCACCCAGGATAACCTGGGGGAGGGTTAGCCACCCAGGATAACCTGGGGGAGGGTTAGCCACCCAGGATAACCTGGGGGAGGGTTAGCCACCCAGGATAACCTGGGGGAGGGTTAGCCACCCAGGATAACCTGGGGGAGGGTTAGCCACCCAAGATAACCCAAGAAAGTCAGTGCGTCATTGAGGACTTTCTAATTTACAATGTGGTCCTTCTATCTTGTCCCCCAGGATGCGATCCACTACAGTCTAGTAGCACCCTGGTACCTACTTACTGCTAGGTGAACAAGGACAGCAGGTGTGAGGAAACATATCCATTTCCACTTGTGCCGGGAATTGAACCACGAACACTCAGTGTGTGCTTCCAGAGCGTTGCTACCTGATGCAGGGGAGAACTGGTGTGGTAGTAGTTGTGAATCAGTGCAGGAAGCGTTACTGAGGGTGGGAACTTTGGCTTCCTTCAAGAATAAGTTGGATGGGTGTACGTGTGGGTGTACGTGTGGGTGTACGTGTGGGTGTAGGTGTGGGTGGGGAAGAGTTTTACTTGCCTAGCGTGAGCCAGTAGCAGTGTTCCTTCTCGTGTTCGGTAGCTCGATTGCTAGCGAACTCAGCTCACACCCTGAGGTCCAGAGGTCGATCCCCTGTACGGCTGGAAACATTAGAACGTGTTTCCATAAGACACCTGCTGTCCATGTTCACCCAGCAGTAAAATAGGTACCTAGGTATTAGTCGACTGGTATGGGTCGCATCCTGGGCACAAAATTGACCTAATTTACCCGAAATATTCAGCATAACAAGCGGCTTTCTATATAGTAGTATGTCACTGATGTCAGCTATGGTCTGTATACCTTGTACATGTACTTATAGAAATAAAGACATTATTATTATTATTATTATTATTATTATTATTATTATTATTATTATTATTATTATTATTATTAATTATTATTATTATTATTATTGTGTTCTTGAGAGTGATGGTGAGGGAGAGTATTGTACAAATGAACACCCCCCACCACCACGGGTGAACCACTAGATGAACCATAACTGGCCCGGGGGAGGGGGAGGGGAGGCTACCCTTGGCGACCTTGACTCACCTGTCCCGGGTAATTAGCAGCTGCGTGAGGCACCTGTGATTTACTCTGGTGCAGTGAGAAAGCGGCCATCACTCGCTAATTAACCACTACAATCGCAGAGTTAATACTGCAGTAAAGTTGTGGCAACACTACTGTTAACTCGTGGTGGCAACACTTCTGTTATCTCGTGGTGGCAACACTTCTGTTATCTCGTGGTGGCAACACTGCTGTTATCTCGTGGTGGCAACACTGCTGTTATCTCGTGGTGGCAACACTGCTGTTATCTCGTGGTGGCAACACTGCTGTTATCTAGTGGTGGCAACACTGCTGCTATCTCGTGCTGGCAACATTGGTGCAGTGTCTCCCCACACGGGGCGACACTCTCCCCTCACACACGGGGTGACACTCTCCCCTCACACACGGGGTGACACTCTCCCCTCACACACGGGGTGACACTCTCCCATTACACACGGGGTGACACTCTCCCCTTACACACGGGGTGACACTCTCCCCTTACACACGGGGTGACACTCTCCCCTCACACACGGGGTGACACTCTCCCCTTACACACGGGGTGACACTCTCCCCTCACACACAGGGTGACACTCTCCCCTCACACGGAGTGATACTCTCCCCTCACACACGGGGTGATACTCTCCCCTCACACACGGGGTGACACTCTCCCCCCACACGGGGTGATACTCTCCCCTCACACACGGGGTGACACTCTCCCCCACACGGGGTGATACTCTCCCCCATACTGGGTGACACTCTCCCCACACGGGGTGCTTACCCAACATCAATAGTGGGGATATTTCTCCACCTTTTAAGCTGGTGCAGACTTGAAAGAGGGGAGGGGAGAGGGAAGGGAGGGAAAGGGGAGAGGGAGGGAGAGGGAAGGGGAAGAGGGATGATCCAAGGCCAAATCTCCCTCTGACGTAAAGGAACTTTCAGTACTAAGTTAGGTTAGGTCAAGGAGTCTAGTGTTGACATGGTGTGGTCACTCCCCACACACCACCTGGGATGGTGTGGTCACTCCCCACACGCCACCTGGGATGGTGTGGTCACTCCCCACACACCACCTGGGATGGTGTGGTCACTCCCCACACACCACATGGGATGGTGTGGTCACTCCCCACACACCACCTGGGATGGTGTGGTCACTCCCCACACACCACCTGGGATGGTGTGGTCACTCCCCACACACCACCTGGGATGGTGTGGTCACTCCCCACACACCACCTGGGATGGTGTGGTCACTCCCCACACACCACCTGGGATGGTGTGGTCACTCCCCACACACAACCTGGGCTGGTGTGGTCACTCCCCACACACCACCTGGGATGGTGTGGTCACTCCCCACACGCCACCTGGGATGGTGTGGGCACTCCCCACACGCCACCTGGGATGGTGTGGGCACTCCCCACACGCCACCTGGGATGGTGTGGACACTCCCCACACGCCACCTGGGATGGTGTGGTCACTCCCCACACGCCACCTGGGATGGTGTGGTCACTCCCCACACGCCACCTGGGATGGTGTGGTCACTCCCCACTCACCACCTGGGATGGTGTGGTCACTCCCCACACGGGATGGTGTGGGCACTCCCCACACACCACCTGGGATGGTGTGGGCACTCCCCACACACCACCTGGGATGGTGTGGTCACTCCCCACACACCACCTGGGATGGTGTGGTCACTCCCCACACACCACCTGGGATGGTGGGGTCACTCCCCACACACCATCTGGAATGGTGTGCTCACTCCCCACACGCCACCTGGGATGGTGTGGTCACTCCCCACACACCACCTGGGATGGTGTGCTCACTCCCCACACACCACCTGGGATGGTGTGGTCACTCCCCACACACCACCTGGGATGGTGGGGTCACTCCCCACACACCATCTGGAATGGTGTGGTCACTCCCCACACGCCACCTGGGATGGTGTGGTCACTCCCCACTCACCACCTGGGATGGTGTGGACACAACCCCACACACCACCTGGGATTGTGTGGTCACTCCCCACACACCACCTGGGATGGTGTGGACACTCCCCACTCACCACCTGGGATGGTGTGGACACTCCCCACACACCACCTGGGATGGTGTGGACACTCCCCACTCACCACCTGGGATGGTGTGGACACTCCCCACTCACCACCTGGGATGGTGTGGACACTCCCCACACACCACCTGGGATGGTGTGGTCACTCACCACCTGGGATGGTGTGGTCACTCCCCACACACCACCTGGGATGGTGTGGACACTCCCCACACACCACCTGGGATGGTGTGGTCACTCCCCACACACCACCTGGGATGGTGTGGACACTGCCCACACACCACCTGGGATGGTGTGGTCACTCCCCACACACCACCTGGGATGGTGTGGACACTCCCCACACACCACCTGGGATGGTGTGGTCACTCCCCACACACCACCTGGGATGGTGTGGTCACTCCCCACACACCACCTGGGATGGTGTGGTCACTCCCCACACACCACCTGGGATGGTGTGGTCACTCCCCACACACCACCTGGGATGGTGTGGACACTCCCCACACACCACCTGGGATGGTGTGGTCACTCCCCACACACCACCTGGGATGGTGTGGTCACTCCCCACACACCACCTGGGATGGTGTGGACACTCCCCACACACCACCTGGGATGGTGTGGTCACTCCCCACACACCACCTGGGATGGTGTGGTCACTCCCCACACACCACCTGGGATGGTGTGGACACTCCCCACACACCACCTGGGATGGTGTGGTCACTCCCCACACACCACCTGGGATGGTGTGGTCACTCCCCACACACCACCTGGGATGGTGTGGACACTCCCCACACACCACCTGGGATGGTGTGGTCACTCCCCACACACCACCTGGGATGGTGTGGTCACTCCCCACACACCACCTGGGATGCTGTGGTCACTCCCCACACACCACCTGGGATGGTGTGGTCACTCCCCTCACACCACCTGGGATGGTGTGGTCACTCCCCACACCACACGACCACCTGCTGGAGCACACTACTCGCACACGACCACCTGCTGGAGCACACTACTCGCACACGACCACCTGCTGGAGCACACTACTCGCACACGACCACCTGCTGGAGCACACTACTCGCACACGACCACCTGCTGGAGCACACTACTCGCACACGACCACCTGCTGGAGCACACTACTCGCACACGACCACCTGCTGGAGCACGCTAGTCGCACAGCACACTACTCGCACACACCACCTGCTGGAGCACACTACTCGCACACGACCACCTGCTGGAGCACACTACTCGCACACGACCACCTGCTGGAGCACACTACTCGCACACGACCACCTGCTGGAGCACACTACTCGCACACGACCACCTGCTGGAGCACACTACTCGCACACGACCACCTGCTGGAGCACACTACTCGCACACGACCACCTGCTGGAGCACACTACTCGCACACGACCACCTGCTGGAGCACACTACTCGAACACCACCTGCTGGAGCACACTACTCGCACACGACCACCTGCTGGAGCACACTACACGACCACCTGCTGGAGCACACTACTCGCACACGACCACCTGCTGGAGCACACTACTCGCACACGACCACCTGCTGGAGCACACTACTCGCACACGACCACCTGCTGGAGCACACTACTCGCACACGACCACCTGCTGGAGCACACTACTCGCACACGACCACCTGCTGGAGCACACTACTCGCACACGACCACCTGCTGGACACACTACTCGCACACGACCACCTGCTGGACACACTACTCGCACACGACCACCAGCTGGAGCACACTACTCGCACACGACCACCTGCTGGAGCACACTACTCGCACACGACCACCTGCTGGAGCACACTACTCGCACACGACCACCTGCTGGAGCACACTACTCGCACACGACCACCTGCTGGAGCACACTACTCGCACACGACCACCTGCTGGAGCACACTACTCGCACACGACCACCTGCTGGAGCACACTACTCGGACACGACCACCTGCTGGAGCACACTACTCGCACACGACCACCTGCTGGAGCACACTACTCGCACACGACCACCTGCTGGAGCACACTACTCGCACACGACCACCTGCTGGAGCACACTACTCGCACACGACCACCTGCTGGAGCACACTACTCGCACACGACCACCTGCTGGAGCACACTACTCGCACACGACCACCTGCTGGAGCACACTACTCGCACACGACCACCTGCTGGAGCACACTACTCGCACACGACCACCTGCTGGAGCACACTACTCGCACACGACCACCTGCTGGAGCACACTACTCGCACACGACCACCTGCTGGAGCACACTACTCGCACACGACCACCTGCTGGAGCACACTACTCGCACACGACCACCTGCTGGAGCACACTACACACTGCTGGAGCTCGCACACGACCACCTGCTGGAGCACACTACTCGGACACGACCACCTGCTGGAGCACACTACTCGCACACGACCACCTGCTGGAGCACACTACTCGCACACGACCACCTGCACACGACACACCTGCTGGAGCACACTACTCGCACACGACCACCTGCTGGAGCACACTGCTGGACTCGCACACGACCACCTGCTGGAGCACACTACTCGCACACGACCACCTGCTGGAGCACACTACTCACACACGACCACCTGCTGGAGCACACTACTCACACACGACCACCTGCTGGAGCACACTACTCGCACACGACCACCTGCTGGAGCACACTACTCGCACACGACCACCTGCTGGACACACTACTCGCACACGACCACCTGCTGGACACACTACTCGCACACGACCACCTGCTGGACACACTACTCGCACACGACCACCTGCTGGACACACTACTCGCACACGACCACCTGCTGGAGCACACTACTCGCACACGACCACCTGCTGGAGCACACTACTCGCACACGACCACCTGCTGGAGCACACCACTCGCACACGACCACCTGCTGGAACACACTACTCGCACACGACCACCTGCTGGAGCACACTACTCGGACACGACCACCTGCTGGAGCACACTACTCGCACACGACCACCTGCTGGAGCACACTACTCGCACACGACCCCCTGCTGGAGCCCACTGCTGGACTCGCACACGACCACCTGCTGGAGCACACTACTCGCACACGACCACCTGCTGGAGCACACTACTCGCACACGACCACCTGCTGGAGCACACTACTCGCACACGACCACCTGCTGGAGCACACTACTCGCACACGACCACCTGCTGGAGCACACTACTCGCACACGACCACCTGCTGGAGCACACTACTCGCACACGACCACCTGCTGGAGCACACTACTCGCACACGACCACCTGCTGGAGCACACTACTCGCACACGACCACCTGCTGGAACACACTGCACACGACCACCTGCTGGAGCACACTGCTCGCACACGACCACCTGCTGGAGCACACTACTCGCACACGACCACCTGCTGGAGCACACTACTCGCACACGACCACCTGCTGGAGCACACTACTCGCACACGACCACCTGCTGGAGCACACTGCTCGCACTGCTGGAGCACACTACTCGACCACCTGCTGGATCACACTACTCGCACACGACCACCTGCTGGAGCACACTACTCGCACACGACCACCTGCTGGAGCACACTACTCGCACACGACCACCTGCTGGAGCACACTACTCGCACACGACCACCTGCTGGAGCACACTACTCGCACACGACCACCTGCTGGAGCACACTACTCGCACACGACCACCTGCTGGAGCACACTGCTGGACTCGCACACGACCACCTGCTGGAGCACACTACTCGCACACGACCACCTGCTGGAGCACACTACTCGCACACGACCACCTGCTGGAGCACACTACTCGCACACGACCACCTGCTGGAGCACACTACTCGCACACGACCACCTGCTGGAGCACACTACTCGCACACGACCACCTGCTGGAGCACACTACTCGCACACGACCACCTGCTGGAGCACACTACTCGCACACGACCACCTGCTGGAGCACACTACTCGCACACGACCACCTGCTGGAGCACACTACTCGCACACGACCACCTGCTGGAGCACACTACTCGCACACGACCACCTGCTGGAGCACACTACTCGCACACGACCACCTGCTGGAGCACACTACTCGCACACGACCACCTGCTGGAGCACACTGCTCGCACACGACCACCTGCTGGAACACACTGCTCGCACACGACCACCTGCTGGAGCACACTGCTCGCACACGACCACCTGCTGGAGCACACTGCTCGCACACGACCACCTGCTGGAGCACACTACTCGCACACGACCACCTGCTGGAGCACACTACTCGCACACGACCACCTGCTGGAGCACACTACTCGCACACGACCACCTGCTGGAGCACACTACTCGCACACGACCACCTGCTGGAGCACACTACTCGCACACGACCACCTGCTGGAGCACACGACCACCTGCTGGAGCACACTCTCGCACACGACCACCTGCTGGAGCACACTACTCGCACACGACCACCTGCTGGAGCACACTACTCGCACACGACCACCTGCTGGAGCACACGACCACCTGCTGGAGCACACTCGGACACGACCACCTGCTGGAGCACACTGCTCGCACACGACCACCTGCTGGAGCACACTACTCGCACACGACCACCTGCTGGAGCACACTACTCGCACACGACCACCTGCTGGAGCACACTACTCGCACACGACCACCTGCTGGAGCACACTACTCGCACACGACCACCTGCTGGAGCACACTACTCGCACACGACCACCTGCTGGAGCACACTACTCGCACACGACCACCTGCTGGAGCACACTACTCGCACACGACCACCTGCTGGAGCACACTACTCGCACACGACCACCTGCTGGAGCACACTACTCGCACACGACCACCTGCTGGACCACACTACTGCGCACACGACTCACCGACCACCTGCTGGATCACACTACTCGCACACGACCACCTGCTGGAGCACACTACTCGCACACGACCACCTGCTGGAGCACACTACTGCTGCACACGACACGACCACCTGCTGGAGCACACTACTCGCACACGACCACCTGCTGGAGCACACTACTCGCACACGACCACCTGCTGGAGCACACTGCTCGCACACGACCACCTGCTGGAACACACTGCTCGCACACGACCACCTGCTGGAGCACACTACTGCTGCACACGACCACCTGCTGGAGCACACTACTCGCACACGACCACCTGCTGGAGCACACGACCACCTGCTGGAGCACTACTCGCACACGACCACCTGCTGGAGCACACTACTCGCACACGACCACCTGCTGGAGCACACTACTCGCACACGACCACCTGCTGGAGCACACTACTCGCACACGACCACCTGCTGGAGCACACTACTCGCACACGACCACCTGCTGGATCACACTACTCGCACACGACCACCTGCTGGAGCACACTACTCGCACACGACCACCTGCTGGAGCACACTACTCGCACACGACCACCTGCTGGAGCACACTACTCGCACACGACCACCTGCTGGAGCACTACTCGCACACGACCACCTGCTGGAGCACACTACTCGCACACGACCACCTGCTGGAGCACACTGCTCGCACACGACCACCTGCTGGAGCACACTGCTCGCACACGACCACCTGCTGGAGCACTACTCGCACACGACCACCTGCTGGAGCACTACTCGCACACGACCACCTGCTGGAGCACTACTCGCACACGACCACCTGCTGGAACACACTACTCGCACACGACCACCTGCTGGAGCACTACTCGCACACGACCACCTGCTGGAGCACACTGCTCGCACACGACCACCTGCTGGAGCACACTACTCGCACACGACCACCTGCTGGAGCACACTACTCGCACACGACCACCTGCTGGAGCACACTACTCGCACACGACCACCTGCTGGAGCACACTACTCGCACACGACCACCTGCTGGAGCACACTACAGTTGTCTGATTGATGTGCGCCTCAGGAGATATGCTCGGTGTTATACTCACCCCCAGATCTTTTTCCTTTAGTGAGGTTTGCAGTCTTTGGCCATCTAAACTATATGTGTCTGCGGTCTTCTTTGCCCTTCCCCAATCTTCATGACTTTGCATTTGGCAGGGTTAAATTCAAGGAGCCAGTTGCTGGACCAGGCTTGTAGACTGTCCAGGTCTCTTTGTAGTCCTGCCTGATCCTCCTCCGATTTGATTCTTCTCATTAACTTCGCAGTGTGTGTGTGTGTGTGTGTGTGTGTGTGTGTGTGTGTGTGTGTGTGTGTGTGTGTGTGTGTGTGTGTGTGTGTGTGTGTGTGTGAGAGAGAGAGCACATAGTTCTTCTGTTTGAGTAGCAATTATGCAGTCGATTTTTCTAGCGTTGTGTTTCAGCTCCTGGGCTCGCCTCTTAATGTCATGATAGGGGCGGCGCCAAAATTTGTATCCTGGGTGGGGTCGCTCAGTAGCGGCTGTGTCTGGTAGGTGACTTAGGAAAGCTGTTCTGAAGAACTCTTATTATTATCGTTATTAATATTTTTTTAGGTGGTTTTGGGGCTGAAGAACCCCCCACCCCGTGCTGCCTCCCCCCCCCCGTGCTGCCTCCCCCCCCGTGCTGCCTCCCCCCCCGTGCTGCCTCCCCCCCGTGCTGCCTCCCCCCCGTGCTGCCTCCCCCCCGTGCTGCCTCCCCCCCGTGCTGCCTCCCCCCCGTGCTGCCTCCCCCCCGTGCTGCCACCCCCCCGTGCTGCCTCCCCCCCGTGCTGCCTCCCCCCCCGTGCTGCCACCCCCCCGTGCTGCCTCCCCCCCGTGCTGCCTCCCCCCCGTGCTGCCTCCCCCCCGTGCTGCCTCCCCCCCGTGCTGCCTCCCCCCCGTGCTGCCTCCCCCCCCGTGCTGCCTCCCCCCCGTGCTGCCACCCCCCCGTGCTGCCTCCCCCCCCGTGCTGCCTCCCCCCCCGTGCTGCCACCCCCCCTTGCGGCCCCCCCCCCGTGCTGCCCCCCCCCCGTGCTGCCCCCCCCCCCGTGCTGCCGCCGTCCCCCCCCCCCCGTTCTGCCTCTGATGTTCGACCTCTTTATTTCATCATTTTAAAGGCATTTAATGTTTCTTCTTCTTAATAACCTTTATTTTTACGTACAAGGTATACAGTCCCAGCTGACATCAATGACTTACTACTATAGAGAAAACCGCTTGTTATATACAGCATTTCGCGCAAATTAGGTCAATTTTTTTTCCCGGGATGCGACTCACACCAGTCGACTAACACTCAGGTACCCATTTTACTGATGAGTGAACACTGGACAGCAGGTGTCTTATGGACACACGTCTTAATGGTTTTTTTCCTACTGCGTCGATCATAACCTGGTACAGTGCTCCATCACTTTGGCACTTGTCAGTATACAAGTGTTCCTCCACCTGTGTGACGGTCACCTGCCTGCTGAGTGTTCCTCTTGGTGACCCACACACTGGCTGGTGTGATGTAGTCCAGCTGGGCTTGTGAGGTCTCTGGGGAGACCTAATTTAACCAATTATATGGTCACACCTTGCCTTGGCAGACGTCTGTAGCCACGCCCACGTCTGAGGTCTTTTGTTCTTAACAGCGTCAGAGCTCGGCGTCAGGTCGCAACACGTGGTACATACACCATTGGGGAGGGGGGTACTTTGACTACGATATAAGCCCAGGGAAGAGCGGGGCAAGGAGGTTGTTGGTGACAGGTCCGTCGAGCGAGAGCTCTGGACAGCCGCGTGTGTAGTGGACCACGCATTTGGGAATCTCGGGTCAGCTGGTCGGTGAATTAAGAGTGAGTACTAGTCCGTGTTACTGATAACATCTACCCTTCCCCCTGGTAATAAGTCTCATAGGTCAATTGTTATATTGTGTAAATTTCCATCAGGAGATGTTGTATTCTAGCCCTTTTATGTTATTAAGTAAACTATAGCCATAGTTCCCATTTTTATTTGTACCTTCATATGCTATTCCCTAGCTTGTTAAGCACTGGGATATACAGGGGACGTGCTCACTCGCTGGGATACCTCCGGTAGAGTGGGTAGAGGTCTCACACTGGCTGGATGGCGAAACGTCTACGGTGGGGATGCCCGGGTGTTGTGCATGTGTCATTTCATCCTGTCGGTATTATATACAATTCTTGTACCACTACTACTACTACTACTACTACTACTACTACTACTACTACTACTACTACTACCTCCACCTCTTCCTGCCTATATATAGCCGTCCTGCTCCACCTCTGTTAGTGTGACTTTGTCAATGGACCAAGTCGGACCGAAACGTCGTCGTAAGCTTCTCTCTTTTATGTGCGGGTTATTTGTGTATCGTTCCAGTCACGGTATTGTGCCTTTTTGTTATTTATCCTCTTGGTGACCTTCTTGTGTCTCTCCTCTCTTATCCTCTTATACAAGGAAACTGTGCTACCTCTTACCGTATCATTGTATACTTTATTTTCTTCGGTAGATACTTTCTTCCCTCTTTAATTCATACAATAGTTTCTCTTTAACACAGACATTTCAACAAATGCACCAACCATTCCAAAGGTACATCATCACCGTTGTCAACATTTCAAGTCTAAATCTTATCCATCTTCACTCTCTACTGCTTCTCTAGTTTTGCTGACCATGACACTAGTCCTAGTGTTTACAGACTAGTCCTAGTGTTTACAGACTAGTCCTAGTGTTTACAAGCACTAGTCCTAGTGTTTACAGACTAGTCCTAGTGTTTACAGACTAGTCCTAGTGTTTACGGATACTAGTCCTAGTGTTTACAGATACTAGTCCTAGTGTTTACAGATACTAGGACTAGTGTTTGCAAACACTAGTCCTAGTGTTCACAAACACTAGTCCTAGTGTTTACAGATACTAGTCCTAGTGTTTACAGATACTAGTCCTAGTGTTTACAGATACTAGGACTAGTGTTTGCAAACACTAGTCCTAGTGTTCACAAACACTAGTCCTAGTGTTTACAGATACTAGTCCTAGTGTTTACAGATGCTAGGACTAGTGTTTACAAACACTAGTCCTAGTGTTTACAGATACTAGTCCTAGTGTTCACAGATACTAGGACTAGTGTTTACAAACACTAGGACTAGTGTTTACAAACACTAGGACTAGTGTTTACAAACACTAGGACTAGTGTTTACAAACACTAGGACTAGTGTTTACAAACACTAGGACTAGTGTTTACAGATACTAGTCCTAGTGTTTACAAACACTAGTCCTAGTGTTTACAAACACTAGGACTAGTGTTTACAAACACTAGGACTAGTGTTTACAAACACTAGGACTAGTGTTTACAGATACTAGTCCTAGTGTTTACGAATACTAGTCCTAGTGTTTACGGATACTAGTCCTAGTGTTTACGGATACTAGTCCTAGTGTTTGCAAACACTAGTCCTAGTGTTTACAAGCACTAGTCCTAGTGTTTACGGATACTAGTCCTAGTGTTTACGGATACTAGTCCTAGTGTTTACGGATACTAGTCCTAGTGTTTACGGATACTAGTCCTAGTGTTTACAGATACTAGTCCTAGTGTTTGCAAACACTAGTCCTAGTGTTTACAGATACTAGTCCTAGTGTTTACAGATACTAGTCCTAGTGTTTACAGATACTAGTCCTAGTGTTTACAGATACTAGTCCTAGTGTTTGCAAACACTAGTCCTAGTGTTTACAAACACTAGTCCTAGTGTTTACAGATACTAGTCCTAGTGTTTACAGATACTAGGACTAGTGTTTACAAACACTAGTCCTAGTGTTTACAGATACTAGTCCTAGTGTTCACAGATACTAGGACTAGTGTTTACAAACACTAGGACTAGTGTTTACAAACACTAGGACTAGTGTTTACAAACACTAGGACTAGTGTTTACAGATACTAGGACTAGTGTTTACAAACACTAGTCCTAGTGTTTACAGATACTAGTCCTAGTGTTCACAGATACTAGGACTAGTGTTTACAAACACTAGGACTAGTGTTTACAAACACTAGGACTAGTGTTTACAAACACTAGGACTAGTGTTTACAAACACTAGGACTAGTGTTTACAAACACTAGGACTAGTGTTTACAAACACTAGGACTAGTGTTTACAAACACTAGGACTAGTGTTTACAAACACTAGGACTAGTGTTTACAAACACTAGGACTAGTGTTTACAAACACTAGGACTAGTGTTTACAAACACTAGGACTAGTGTTTACAGATACTAGGACTAGTGTTTACAAACACTAGGACTAGTGTTTACAGATACTAGGACTAGTGTTTACAAACACTAGGACTAGTGAACTCAAGATAAGTCAAAATGAACAACTATCAATGAGTACATAGAAAAGCTGAGAGAGACTCAAACGCTCCATGACTGTTTACTGTGAGTCGCTCATTACCACTTACCTTGACTTCATGTATTGTATGTCTTTGAGGTGTACGAGAATAGATACATACTGTGGAAGCTTCTGGGACTGTGGGAAGAGGCAGGAGTATCACAGTTGCTGCCGCTGATGCAGACACGTCACAGAAATTCTCTGTACGATCGTAAAATCGTGGACCGTTGGCGCAGCGTTGGACCTGCCACATATCAGCACCACGGTTCGAATCTCCGTCCAGTCCTCGGTTTATCCTCTCCCTTGCATAAAATCTCCGCCTCCAGTCTTGAATTTAATTATTCATATCCATTCAATTATTTCCACAGTCGTTCTTTCGTTATCATCGCCACTCCGTTACTCTTCCTTCTCTCTAGTTGTTTTTTTTCTCGTTCCTTCTCCTCCTCTCGGTCTTACTCTGACTAACGTATTATACCTTAAATTCTGTACTGGCACATCCGGCTCCCTTACATATATAACTTCTCCGGGAAGAATATATATATTTACAATACCGTGACTGGAACAATAAGCCACAATACCGTGACTGGAACAATAAGGCACAATACCGTGACTGGAACAATAAGGCACAATACCGTGACTGGAACAATAAGGCACAATACCGTGACTGGAACAATAAGGCACAATACCGTGACTGGAACAATAAGGCACAATACCGTGACTGGAACAATAAGGCACAATACCGTGACTGGAACAATAAGTCACAATACCGTGAATGGAACAGTAAGTCACAATACCGTGACTGGAACAGTAAGTCACAATACTGTTGCTGGAACAATAAGTCACAATACCGTGACTGGAACAATGTCGCAATACTGTGGCTGGAACAATAAGTCACAATACCGTGACTGGAACAGTAAGTCACAATACCGTGACTGGAACAGTAAGTCACAATACTGTGGCTGGAACAATAAGTCACAATACTGTGGCTGGAACAATAAATCACAATACCGTGGCTGGAACAATAAGTCACAATACTGTTGCTGGAACAATAAGTCACAATACCGTGACTGGAACAATAAGTCACAATACCGTGACTGGAACAATTTACCAAACACCAGCACTTCGGAGAATTCTCAGGACGACGTCTTGTTCAATCCTGGAACAAAAACGAAGGGACAACAGCAGTAGTGATTTAATGAAGAATTAAACACATGTGCATCATCTGGGTATCTTGATTTGTAGACGTTTCGCCCACTAGTGGCTTTATCAGTACAATACAAGGATACAATACAACACCGTAGTCTTGACTCAGAACTACGGTGATCTTCACCAACTACAAGACTGAGGGACTGGTTACCTTATCTTTTGAATATAATTCTTCACATTATGTCTTTGTATTGTACTGATAAAGCCACTGGTGGGCGAAACGTCTACAAATAAAGATACCCTGTCGGTATTGTATACCATTTATGTGCAAGTAGCGAGGTGACAGTGGCCCAGCAGGGAGCGAAACGTCAAAATGTTGCTGTGGTGAAGTGGGCGTCTTGTGACCAACTTAACGAATCAGTACATAAACGTCCTCGCCACGTCCACGCTACGTCCTCGCCACGTCCTCGCCACGTCCACGCTACGTCCTCGCCACGTCCTCGCCACGTCCACGCTACGTCCTCGCCACGTCCTCGCCACGTCCACGCTACGTCCTCGCCACGTCCACGCTACGTCCTCGCCACGTCCTCGCCACGTCCTCGCCACGTCCACGCTCACTCAGACAAGAACATTACGATGTGACTTTTATTAAGTACTTACAGAAAACAAGTAACTTCTTTTCCCCACCATTCTAGATATACTTTTATTAGGTAAGTATATTTAGGCGCAGGTACACATACAGTCATCATACATAGTGTAAAGTACCTAAGGTAACCCCGTAAAAAAAAGTTAGACAAAGTGTCCTTATTTCCACTAGGGTGAGAATTCTAACCCACTTTCCCAAGGGCACTGGAGGTGCACAATTAACCAGCACTTGGAGACAGAGAGAGAGACAGAGGAATGCCGACATTTCAGTCCGACTTGGACTACTGAGACTATCTATGTGAATGGAATTATGGAAGATAGGCTAGGCTCTGTCTGGAAGCTGAGCCAGGGAGGGGAGTGGGGAGGGTAGGTGAGGGAAAGAGGAATATGCCAGTTAGGGAAGGGATGGGCTAGGGGTGAAGAAGAAGAAGAAGAATATGCCAGAAACAAGGTTACACATCCACTGAGGATCAATGGTCAGCGTCTTGGCTAGTGGAATCAATAGAGGGGGTACAGAGTCTGCTACAACCACCACCCACTGCCAACACCTCTACCAGCTACCACCACCCACTACTACCACCACCACCACTACTGGATATCGCTATTACGATCCACCACAACAGCTCACCCAGCTATATAATATTATATATGTAAGTTACATGATGGGAACAACAACTTTCTATGTTCCCCCCTCACAGTCCATCACTCAGGAGGACTTTTATAAACGAAGTAATGAAATGCTGATAAATGGGACACTTGTGCAACATTTGGGTATCATTATGCTGGAAACGTTTCGCCACGCAGCGGCTTCTTCAGTCCAGTGCAGAGAAAGGTGGAAGATAAGGAGGAGTTTGGGATAATCAGTCCCTCAGCCTGGAGTCGATGTGTTGAGTCCATCAAGACTGACTTGGTCAAGAGTGATGGACTCAACTCATCGACTCTAGGCTGAGGGACTGATTATCCCAAATTCCTCCTCATCTTCCGCCTTTCTCTACACTGGACTGAAGAAGCTGCTGTATGTCGAAACGTTTCCAGAATAATGATACCCAAATGTTGCACAAGTGTCTCATTTATCAACTTGTCGGTGTTTCTTAAATCATTTATACACAAGTAATGAAATGTGTCAGCCAGAGTTGGGAGACTTCACTGGTGTCAGCCAGAGTTGGGAGACTTCACTGGTGTCAGCCAGAGTTGGGAGACTTCACTGGTGTCAGCCAGAGTTGGGAGACTTCACTGGTGTCAGCCAGAGTTGGGAGACTTCACTGGTGTCAGCCAGAGTTGGGAGACTTCACTGGTGTCAGCCAGAGCCGGGAGACCTCACTGGCGACAGCCAGAGTTGGGAGACTTCACTGGTGTCAGCCAGAGTTGGGAGACTTCACTGGTGTCAGCCAGAGTTGGGAGACTTCACTGGTGTCAGCCAGAGTTGGGAGACTTCACTGGTGTCAGCCAGAGTTGGGAGACTTCACTGGTGTCAGCCAGAGTTGGGAGACTTCACTGGTGTCAGCCAGAGTTGGGAGACTTCACTGGTGTCAGCCAGAGTTGGGAGACTTCACTGGTGTCAGCCAGAGTTGGGAGACTTCACTGGTGTCAGCCAGAGTTGGGAGACTTCACTGGTGTCAGCCAGAGTTGGGAGACTTCACTGGTGTCAGCCAGAGTTGGGAGACTTCACTGGTGTCAGCCAGAGTTGGGAGACTTCACTGGTGTCAGCCAGAGTTGGGAGACTTCACTGGTGTCAGCCAGAGTTGGGAGACTTCACTGGTGTCAGCCAGAGTTGGGAGACTTCACTGGTGTCAGCCAGAGTTGGGAGACTTCACTGGTGTCAGCCAGAGTTGGGAGACTTCACTGGTGTCAGCCAGAGTTGGGAGACTTCACTGGTGTCAGCCAGAGTTGGGAGACTTCACTGGTGTCAGCCAGAGTTGGGAGACTTCACTGGTGTCAGCCAGAGTTGGGAGACTTCACTGGTGTCAGCCAGAGTTGGGAGACTTCACTGGTGTCAGCCAGAGTTGGGAGACTTCACTGGTGTCAGCCAGAGTTGGGAGACTTCACTGGTGTCAGCCAGAGTTGGGAGACTTCACTGGTGTCAGCCAGAGTTGGGAGACTTCACTGGTGTCAGCCAGAGTTGGGAGACTTCACTGGTGTCAGCCAGAGTTGGGAGACTTCACTGGTGTCAGCCAGAGTTGGGAGACTTCACTGGTGTCAGCCAGAGTTGGGAGACTTCACTGGTGTCAGCCAGAGTTGGGAGACTTCACTGGTGTCAGCCAGAGTTGGGAGACTTCACTGGTGTCAGCCAGAGTTGGGAGACTTCACTGGTGTCAGCCAGAGTTGGGAGACTTCACTGGTGTCAGCCAGAGTTGGGAGACTTCACTGGTGTCAGCCAGAGTTGGGAGACTTCACTGGTGTCAGCCAGAGTTGGGAGACTTCACTGGTGTCAGCCAGAGTTGGGAGACTTCACTGGTGTCAGCCAGAGTTGGGAGACTTCACTGGTGTCAGCCAGAGTTGGGAGACTTCACTGGTGTCAGCCAGAGTTGGGAGACTTCACTGGTGTCAGCCAGAGTTGGGAGACTTCACTGGTGTCAGCCAGAGTTGGGAGACTTCACTGGTGTCAGCCAGAGTTGGGAGACTTCACTGGTGTCAGCCAGAGTTGGGAGACTTCACTGGTGTCAGCCAGAGTTGGGAGACTTCACTGGTGTCAGCCAGAGTTGGGAGACTTCACTGGTGTCAGCCAGAGTTGGGAGACTTCACTGGTGTCAGCCAGAGTTGGGAGACTTCACTGGTGTCAGCCAGAGTTGGGAGACTTCACTGGTGTCAGCCAGAGTTGGGAGACTTCACTGGTGTCAGCCAGAGTTGGGAGACTTCACTGGTGTCAGCCAGAGTTGGGAGACTTCACTGGTGTCAGCCAGAGTTGGGAGACTTCACTGGTGTCAGCCAGAGTTGGGAGACTTCACTGGTGTCAGCCAGAGTTGGGAGACTTCACTGGTGTCAGCCAGAGCTGGGGAGACTTCAGCAGGGCGATGATGATATCGTCAAGCATTCCACTACGGTTTCAGCAGCTGCACCAGCTTTATAAGCTTCGTTCCAGGAGTGCTGGAGTTACTATCACATGGGAGGCATCATCTTCCAGGATCAGTTCCACACGAGAGGAAGATGAAATGCCAGACTTATCATGAGTTTGTTTGTTTTTCTTTGCTTAAACAACATCATTAGGTAGACAAATATAGTTTACCAAACACTTGAATACTTCAAGCAGGTGAAGAGTTTACCTAGTTCTGTGAAGGGTGGGGGTTGTGGGTGGTGGGTGGGGGTTGTGGGTGGTGGGTGGGCGGTGTTTACGTGAGGCGGCCGTCCAGCTGATCACGCCAGGGCGCCCCTCCCCCCCTCACTAACTCACGGAATGTTGTGCTGCAGGTGGTGGGGGTCATTGTGGGGGTGGTGGTGGGGTCCATGCTGGACCAGGACAGGGGCGGGGGAGGGCTGAATTTTGGTGGGGTGGAGGTGGATGGTGCAAGACAGGAGTGTGTTTGAAGGCGGAGGATGGACACGTGCAAGGCCCAGGAACTAGGCATCAACAGGGGTTAACAAGAGTACATCTGGATATATATTTACACTTTCATTTCTTTCAAACAAATTAAAGATTATAGGACGTTCATGTTATCATAGCGAGTGACAGACTACTCAGGTTTCTCTGTTCTTACAACTCTCAGCTTCATTATTTAATTATCCCATAATATTATTCCTAATGCTTGACACAGAAACATCATGTTTATGTTCCATTTCTTCCTTCAAGTTAATTTATTTGGCTAATTTATCAACTTCATCATGAAGGAAAAATTTAGTGTGTGATGGAATCCATAAGAATTGTATATTAATTTTTAAATTTATACCTGGCCTTCACGATGAACATGTTATTAATTATTAAGTGAGTCAAGAGCCTCAGTGATGACAGAATGAGTAATGATCAAGGAGTCAAGCTTCACTACCATTATAATGGATGACAAACAATTCAGATTGTAATATGGAAGTCCAGTTGTTAATTCGTATTCCTAATTCAACATAATTACTATAGTTATCTAGGGAGGTGACAACAGCAGCTGCAGCCCTGCCAGTAGACTCCTGCTTAAATCCGTCACTGTATAGAATTTGTGATATTTTTAATAGATCAAAAAAAGTTCCCCATCCTCCCCCCCCCCCGGCCGAAGATAGAGAAAATGCCATCCTTATCGTGCTTAATACAAGCTAGAAACTCATTTGTAAACTAGTAAAATAATTTGCAAACACACACCGTCCCAGGGGCCATAAGGAATTATCGTTATATTTTTTCCCTCTGACATCAATAAAGAATATATCTTCCTTTCACTTTAAATACATCTATTGGTTATCTTACAACGTTAAAGTCAGCGTTGGTGATGCTTTATGATGCAAGAGCTGAGGGAGGGTCGCCTCAGGTGATACTTCTTCCCGTGAGAACCCGCAATCTCTGTCACTAAAATTAATGAGCCCAACCTTCATCAACACCTTTTTTCCCCCCTCCATAACCCCATTCTTTTTTCCCCAATGACGTCACTGGACCACGCACACACTTCCCGCTTGAAGTCGTCAGTTGCCTGAGCGGGAACTCTTGTGATTGGTGGCTGCATGAGCGGGAACTCTTGTAATTGGTGGCTCCATGAGCGGGAACTCTTGTGATTGGTGGCTGCATGAGCGAGAACTCTTGTGATTGGTGGCTGCATGAGCGGGAACTCTTGTGATTGGTGGCTGCATGAGCGGGAACTCTTGTGATTAGCGGTTGCCAGAGCGGGAACTCTTGTGACTGGCGAGCGCCCAAGATGGAAATCGTATAATTAGTGGTTACAAAGATCACTCTATCTCACGAAGATCATTTATCATATCATACCAGTTTAATATGGAAAGATTTGCCTATTACGGTAATATCCTTTCCTAAGGACCCATCAAAGTCCAGGAGAAATTAACTTTTCTGCTCAAATCTTCAACTATTGCACAATGAAATATTTGTTAGAATGGTGTGGAATGTTCCTCGACCACATTCCAAATATTCTGACTCATTCTACGTCAGCTCCCATCGCCATATATTTTCGACTCCTTTATAGTTAATTCGTACTGCCCTTGTTCAGGTCATTCCACTATACTATTTTCTTGAAATAATCTTTCTAATATTCCCTCTTCTTCTTGTTGCTAGATGCCTAGCATACAGCTAGTGTGTGCTAGTTCATTCCACTCGACTCTGGCACCAGTTTGAAGTAATACTTACTGAAGGATCTTTTTGCTTTATAACCGAATATGCGACTCTTGAACCATCTTCCCTGACTTTGCCTAATGCATTTTTGAGGTATTAAAATTTGTCTGTTTCTTCACACAGAGTTCTTTCACTCTCTCCGGTTTTTATTCTCATCATTTTAGCATCATCTGTGATAAGAATATACAAGAATAAGTTACTCTCCACAGATCTTTGAGACACACACAGGGACTCCCCGTCCCTGTGTGTGTGTACTCGTCTAATTGTGGTTGCAGGGGTTGATTCATAGCTCCTGGCCCCGCTTTTTCACTGGTCGCTACTAGGTCCACTTTCTCTCTGCTCCATGAGCTTTATTATACCTCTTCTTAAAGCTATGTGTGGATCCTGCCTCCACTATATCACTTTGTGTGTGTGTGTGTGTGTGTGTGTGTGTGTGTGTGTGTGTGTGTGTGTGTGTGTGTGTGTGTGTGTGTGTGTGTGTGTGTACTTGCCCTGGTTTACATAATAAGGATGTTTACACAATGCTGACACAAACCAGTGACCCGGGATCTTTGTGTTGGGTGGGCAAGACACCTCCAGTGTGTGCATTTCCGCTGATGTTGCCAGCTAGTTCATTTTATTATGATTAATATAGGTACCCAGATACCTTTTACCCAATAACTGAATACCTCCAGTAGGTACTGGAGTGTTCTGACACAGGTTATAACATTCCAGTAGGTACTGGAGTGTTCTGACACAGGTTATATCATTCCAGTAGGTACTGGAGTGTTCTGACACAGGTTATATCATTCCAGTAGGTACTGGAGTTTACTTTTTTCCCTGGATGCGACCCACAACAGTCGGCTAAAACACAGGTACCTATTTTGTACTGCTAGGTGGGCCGGAGCAGCAGGGGTGGGCAGGAGCAGCAGGGGTGGGCAGGACCAGCAGGGGTGGGCAGGAGCAGCAGGGGTGCAAGGAAAGTTGCCCATATGTTTCTCCGTGCCAGGGAATCGAACCCAAGTCCTTGCAATTGTGAGGTTGGCAGGTAATCAGAATAGCAGGTAGTGGGGAGGAGGTGACTGTCGTGGGATGGGAACTGCTAAGCTGGAGGTGGTGGTCGTCGTGAAGTGGTGGTCGTCGTGAAGTGGTGGTGGTGGAGGAGTTGTTGTTTACAAGTCACTGTTATGCTTGGAAAGCTTTAAGCTGGCCAAGCACACAGCTTAAATAGTGTATCAGTTAAGTTATTAAGCTCAACGTAACGAGAGTTGTAATTACTTTTACATGACAGCTTGATGATGACAGTCTCTAATATCACTGGGGCAATTATTTAATGTTTTAAGAACAGCCTTATTCACAAGTGGATATTTGGACTACATGTATTTATTTTATTATTATTATTAGGAGTAATAGTATTTTCAAGAAGAATATCTATGACAAATTCACTAGAAGAGACAGTGAGTATTGTTCAACTCTTGTTAACTACAGACAGGTAATTACAGACACAACACGCAATGCCTAGAATAGCACCTGACTGCTGCAACACCACCATTGTTTGTAGATGATATGAGGTAGTGTGCTGGAGGTGTGTGTGTGTGTGTGTGTGTGTGTGTGTGTGTGTGTGTGTGTGTTGGGGGGGGGAGCACCTCCTGCATACTTGGGTGTAGGGGGTCATTAAGGTTAGAGTTAACTGGACTTCCACCTTGTATGCTGAGCTGTTTACCATGGTTAAGACATGTGCAACAGTTAGGTACCTTTATTCCAAAACGTTTCGCCTACACAGTAGTCTTCTTCAGTCGAGTACAGAAGTGGCAGCAGAAGCAGTAGGTATATAAGGACGTTGTAATCAGTCCATCACCCTTGAAGACGTAGTTTTGAGGTTGTCAGTCCCTCAGCCTGGTGTCGATGTGTTCAGTCCATCAATCTTGGACTGAACACATCGACTCCAGGCTAAGGGACTGATTACCTTAAACTCCTCCTCGTCTTCCACCTTTCTCTGCACTGGACTGAAGAAGCCACTGGCTGGCGAAACGTTTCCAGAATAAAGATACCCAAATGTTGCACATGTATAACTCATTGTACACTTAACGTTGAGTGTTTGTCCAGTAAGACAAATTAACCTGATCTTCAGGTCATTGCGAGCTAATATTGTGTTTTGTGTTGCAGATGGGAGGCCAGACCAACGGTACTTGGACCCCGACCAAACGTCGAGGACCCATCGCTGCTGAGTTCTCCAGTCCTGGACCAGCTGCCATAGCTCTCAAGTCTTCCATCGGTAAGTATCCCATGCTGCTCCCATAGTGTTGCTTCCCTTATCTCCGCCACTCTCATGGTAGTGCCCATGATGCTCCCATAGTGTTGCTTCCCCCATCTCTGCCGCCCCCATGGTGTATAAATACCATGCTAGTGGAATCATACACATAGGACACGATAATATGTTCCTTTGAAGGAACTTATTTTCAGCATTATATTATATATTTTTTCTTTCCCGGAGTGAATGGGTAAGTCAGTGGAATGCCTCAGTCACATGACCAGAGCTCCAGTGCGCGGTCATCACACTACCAGAGCTCCAGTGAGCGGTCATCACACTACCAGAGCTCCAGTGCGCGGTCATCACACTACCAGAGCTCCAGTGCGCGGTCATCACACTACCAGAGCTCCAGTGAGCGGTCATCACACTACCAGAGCTCCAGTGAGCGGTCATCACACTACCAGAGCTCCAGTGAGCGGTCATCACACTACCAGAGCTCCAGTGAGCGGTCATCACACTACCAGAGCTCCAGTGCGCTGTTATTTCATGACTAAGACTCACGCCAGGAGAAAGTCTCCCATTTCTCCTGACAAAATTTAACTTTCCTCTTGAAGACCAGTGGAATTAAGCACTAAATGTTAATGTAAACTTATTTGTGAAATTCTTCGTGAGGCGAATTGATCGTTCACTATGTTTGTGTCGTAACAGTGACTTGAAATTGATGCTCACTCAGGTGGTAGAGTGTAACCACTAGTGAATATCTGCTGGTGCAGTGGGTCGCCATGGGCCTAAAAGATTCTTAACTTCGAGTGTTTTTTGGTGCCATGGGCCTAAAAGATTCTTAATTTCGAGTGTCTTTTGGTGCCATGGGTCTAAAAAAATCTTACCTTTTAATGGGTAACACTAGACGTAGGACCTGTGACCTGGGAGGAGTGCCATCAACAACATAATCACCATCATGGGGTTGCAGTGCCAGGTGGCGCTTTGTACCATCATTCAGTGCAGTGAAAGAGCAGTGAGAAATAAAACATACACAGGAGAATAAGCTTTGGTTTAACCTATAAACTCAACACCTCCATGAACTTGTATGTGCAAAGTATATGCAACTCTGTACAGGAATTCTGAGACAAATTAAATCTAACAGTGAAGAGAGGTTAGAGTGAATATGAGAGCACTGGACTGCAGGTATAGCAGACTCGAACAAAAAAGTCATATCTAATATGGTGTTAGCCAGCCAGAGGCATGAGAGAGTCTGACAGTGTGTACTGTTCCTAGATGCATGGTAACCTCACCCAGACTACCTGGAGTCTACCTGCAGGGTGCTCCTAGGGTCGACGCACCCGCGGTTCGGTCCATGACCGGGTCTTCCGGTGAATCAGGGCCTAATTAACCAAATTGTTGTTACTAATTGCATGCAATCCAACGTACGAACCATAGTCCGGCTGGTCAGGTATTGACTTTAGGAATCTATCCGGCTCCATCTTGAAGACATCCAGGGGTCTATTGATAATCCCTCTCATGCCCCATATGTATGACAGGGGGCTGCTGAACAGTCTTGGGCCCCTGATACTTATTGTGATTTAGTGCGCATTGGTGTATGTTGCACTGTCTGCACCCTCCCTCTCAAGATGCCAGACATCCCCAGCCCCTAGTTAGCACCCCATACCAGGATGGTGCACACATCCTGACAAGCAGTAATTAACAGTGGTCCAAGCTGACTAAGATAACATACGTGAAATTAGTTTCGTATTGCGCATGTCGAATAAAAGTGAAATGCAACACTGACAGAGCTGAATTAGCTGCACATGCCAGAAGAATCCACCTAATTGCACTCGGCGCATGCCACTCTAAAAACAGACATATCTGTCGGCATAAATGGTGGAGATATTTCCCCTTCAGTCTAAATTTGTTGATATGACCAAGAATACGAAACTCATTTGTGGAAATAAATTACTGAATGTGAAAAATACTGTGAAGAGTTTAACATATTTTGTGACTGTGATCTGTATGATGATAGTGAACTAGTGACGACAGTAACTACAATGATAGTGAGCTAGTAACGACAGTAGCTATGACGATAGTGAACTAGTAACGACAGTAACTACGATGATAGTGGCTAGTAACGACAGTAGCTATGATGAAAGTGAACTAGTGACGACAGTAACTACGATGATAGTGAGCTAGTAACGACAGTAGCTATGATGATAGTGAACTAGTATTGACAGTAACTACGATGATAGTGGCTAGTAACGACAGTAGCTATGATAGTGAACCAGTGACGACAGTAGCTATGATGATAGTGAACTAGTGACGACAGTAACTACAATGATAGTGAGCTAGTAACGACAGTAGCTATGATGATAGTGAACTAGTATTGACAGTAACTACGATGATAGTGGCTAGTAACGACAGTAGCTATGATGAAAGTGAACTAGTGACGACAGTAACTACGATGATAGCTAGTAACGACAGTAGCTATGATGATAGTGAACTAGTATTGACAGTAACTACGATGATAGCTAGTAACGACAGTAGCTATGATAGTGAACCAGTGACGACAGTAGCTATGATGATAGTGAACTAGTGACGACAGTAACTACGATGATAGTGAGCTAGTAACGACAGTAGCTATGATAGTAAACTAGTGATGACAGTAGCTATGATGATAGTGAGCTAGTAACGACAGTAGCTATGATGATAGTGAACTAGTATTGACAGTAACTACGATGATAGCTAGTAACGACAGTAGCTATGATAGTGAACCAGTGACGACAGTAGCTATGATGATAGTGAACTAGTGACGACAGTAACTACAATGATAGTGAGCTAGTAACGACAGTAGCTATGATAGTAAACTAGTGATGACAGTAGCTATGATGATAGTGAGCTAGTGACGACAGTAACTACGATGATAGTGAGCTAGTAGCGATAGCAGCTACGATGATAGTGAACTGGTGACGACAGTAGCTATGATGATAGTGAACTAGTAACGACAGTGGCTATGATGATAGTGAACTAGCGACGACAGTAACTACGATGATAGTGAGCTAGTAACGACAGTAGCTATGATAGTGAACTAGTGACGACAGTAGCTATGATGATAGTGAGCTAGTGACGACAGTAACTACGATGATAGTGAGCTAGTAACGACAGTAGCTATGATGATAGTGAACTAGTGACGACAGTAGCTATGATGATAGTGAGCTAGTGACGACAGTAACTACGATGATAGTGAGCTAGTAGCGATAGTAGCTATGATAGTGAACTGGTGACGACAGTAGCTATGATAGTGAAAAAGTAACGACAGTAGCTATGACGATAGTGAACTAGTGACGACAGTAACTACAATGATAGTGAGCTAGTAACGACAGTAGCTATGATGATAGTGAACTAGTGACGACAGTAGCTATGATGATAGTGAGCTAGTGACGACAGTAGCTATGATGATAGTGAACTAGTGACGACAGTAGCTATGATGATAGTGAGCTAGTGACGACAGTAACTACGATGATAGTGAGCTAGTAGCGATAGTAGCTATGATAGTGAACTGGTGACGACAGTAGCTATGATGATAGTGAACTAGTGACGACAGTAACTACGATGATAGTGAGCTAGTAACGACAGTAGCTATGATGATAGTGAACTAGTAACGACAGTAGCTATGATGATAGTGAACTAGTGACGACAGTAGCTATGATGACAGTGAGCTAGTAACGACAGTAGCTATGATAGTGAACTAGTAACGACAGTAGCTATGATGATAGTGAGCTAGTAACGACAGTAGCTATGATAGTGAGCTAGTGACGACAGTAGCTATGATGATAGTGAACTAGTAACGACAGTAGCTATGATGATAGTGAACTAGTAACGACAGTAGCTATGATGATAGTGAGCTAGTAACGACAGTAGCTATGATGATAGTGAGCTAGTAACGACAGTAGCTATGATGATAGTGAACTAGTAACGACAGTAGCTATGATGATAGTGAGCTAGTAACGACAGTAGCTATGATGATAGTGAGCTAGTGACGAGAGTAGCTATGATGATAGTGAGCTAGTGACGAGAGTAGCTATGATAATAGTGAGCTAGTGACGAGAGTAGCAAGTTGCTGCTGCTGATGATGATGATGATAGTGTAGATTTAATAATGTTAATAAAACTTAAAATGTTTAAAGTCCCGAATTACTAGCCCCTTCTGGCTCCTTGTGAGTGACAACACTGTTGTCACATACAGTGATGGCATTAAACACTGTTGTCACATACAGTGATGGCATTAAACACTGTTGTCACACAGTGATGGCATTAAACACTGTTGTCACACAGTGATGGCATTAAACACTGTTGTCACATACAGTGATGGCATTAAACACTGTTGTCACATACAGTGATGGCATTAAACACTGTTGTCACATACAGTGATGGCATTAAACACTGTTGTCACACAGTGATGGCATTAAACACTGTTGTCACACAGTGATGGCATTAAACACTGTTGTCACACACAGTGATGGCATTAAACACTGTTGTCACATACAGTGATGGCATTAAACACTGTTGTCACATACAGTGATGGCATTAAACACTGTTGTCACACAGTGATGGCATTAAACACTGTTGTCACACAGTGATGGCATTAAACACTGTTGTCACACAGTGATGGCATTAAACACTGTTGGCACATACAGTGATGGCATTAAACACTGTTGTCACACACAGTGATGGCATTAAACACTGTTGTCACACACAGTGATGGCATTAAACACTGTTGTCACACACAGTGATGGCATTAAACACTGTTGTCACATACAGTGATGGCATTAAACACTGTTGTCACACACAGTGATGGCATTAAACACTGTTGTCACACAGTGATGGCATTAAACACTGTTGTCACACAGTGATGGCATTAAACACTGTTGTCACATACAGTGATGGCATTAAACACTGTTGTCACATACAGTGATGGCATTAAACACTGTTGTCACACTCAGTGATGGCATTAAACACTGTTGTCAAACAGTGATGGCATTAAACACTGTTGTCACATACAGTGATGGCATTAAACACTGTTGTCACATACAGTGATGGCATTAAACACTGTTGTCACACAGTGATGGCATTAAACACTGTTGTCACACAGTGATGGCATTAAACACTGTTGTCACACAGTGATGGCATTAAACACTGTTGTCACACAGTGATGGCATTAAACACTGTTGTCACACAGTGATGGCATTAAACACTGTTGTCACAGTGATGGCATTAAACACTGTTGTCACAGTGATGGCATTAAACACTGTTGTCACAGTGATGGCATTAAACACTGTTGTCACAGTGATGGCATTAAACACTGTTGTCACAGTGATGGCATTAAACACTGTTGTCACACACAGTGATGGCATTAAACACTGTTGTCACACACAGTGATGGCATTAAACACTGTTGTCACACACAGTGATGGCATTAAACACTGTTGTCACACACAGTGATGGCATTAAACACTGTTGTCACACACAGTGATGGCATTAAACACTGTTGTCACACACAGTGATGGCATTAAACACTGTTGTCACACACAGTGATGGCATTAAACACTGTTGTCACACACAGTGATGGCATTAAACACTGTTGTCACACACAGTGATGGCATTAAACACTGTTGTCACACACAGTGATGGCATTAAACACTGTTGTCACACACAGTGATGGCATTAAACACTGTTGTCACACACAGTGATGGCATTAAACACTGTTGTCACACACAGTGATGGCATTAAACACTGTTGTCACACACAGTGATGGCATTAAACACTGTTGTCACACACAGTGATGGCATTAAACACTGTTGTCACACACAGTGATGGCATTAAACACTGTTGTCACACACAGTGATGGCATTAAACACTGTTGTCACACACAGTGATGGCATTAAACACTGTTGTCACACACAGTGATGGCATTAAACACTGTTGTCACACACAGTGATGGCATTAAACACTGTTGTCACACAGTGATGGCATTAAACACTGTTGTCACACAGTGATGGCATTAAACACTGTTGTCACACACAGTGATGGCATTAAACACTGTTGTCACACACAGTGATGGCATTAAACACTGTTGTCACACACAGTGATGGCATTAAACACTGTTGTCACACACAGTGATGGCATTAAACACTGTTGTCACACACAGTGATGGCATTAAACACTGTTGTCACACACAGTGATGGCATTAAACACTGTTGTCACACAGTGATGGCATTAAACACTGTTGTCACACAGTGATGGCATTAAACACTGTTGTCACACAGTGATGGCATTAAACACTGTTGTCACACACAGTGATGGCATTAAACACTGTTGTCACATGCAGTGATGGCATTAACACTGTTGTCACATGCAGTGATGGCATTAAACACTGTTGTCACATACAGTGATGGCATTAAACACTGTTGTCACACAGTGATGGCATTAAACACTGTTGTCACACAGTGATGGCATTAAACACTGTTGTCACACAGTGATGGCATTAAACACTGTTGTCACATACAGTGATGGCATTAAACACTGTTGTCACACACAGTGATGGCATTAAACACTGTTGTCACACACAGTGATGGCATTAAACACTGTTGTCACACACAGTGATGGCATTAAACACTGTTGTCACACACAGTGATGGCATTAAACACTGTTGTCACACACAGTGATGGCATTAAACACTGTTGTCACACACAGTGATGGCATTAAACACTGTTGTCACACAGTGATGGCATTAAACACTGTTGTCACACAGTGATGGCATTAAACACTGTTGTCACATACAGTGATGGCATTAAACACTGTTGTCACATACAGTGATGGCATTAAACACTGTTGTCACACTCAGTGATGGAATTAAACACTGTTGTCAAACAGTGATGGCATTAAACACTGTTGTCAAACAGTGATGGCATTAAACACTGTTGTCACATACAGTGATGGCATTAAACACTGTTGTCACATACAGTGATGGCATTAAACACTGTTGTCACACAGTGATGGCATTAAACACTGTTGTCACACAGTGATGGCATTAAACACTGTTGTCACACAGTGATGGCATTAAACACTGTTGTCACACAGTGATGGCATTAAACACTGTTGTCACAGTGATGGCATTAAACACTGTTGTCACAGTGATGGCATTAAACACTGTTGTCACAGTGATGGCATTAAACACTGTTGTCACACACAGTGATGGCATTAAACACTGTTGTCACACAGTGATGGCATTAAACACTGTTGTCACACAGTGATGGCATTAAACACTGTTGTCACACAGTGATGGCATTAAACACTGTTGTCACACAGTGATGGCATTAAACACTGTTGTCACAGTGATGGCATTAAACACTGTTGTCACAGTGATGGCATTAAACACTGTTGTCACAGTGATGGCATTAAACACTGTTGTCACACACAGTGATGGCATTAAACACTGTTGTCACACACAGTGATGGCATTAAACACTGTTGTCACACACAGTGATGGCATTAAACACTGTTGTCACACACAGTGATGGCATTAAACACTGTTGTCACACACAGTGATGGCATTAAACACTGTTGTCACACACAGTGATGGCATTAAACACTGTTGTCACACACAGTGATGGCATTAAACACTGTTGTCACACACAGTGATGGCATTAAACACTGTTGTCACACACAGTGATGGCATTAAACACTGTTGTCACACACAGTGATGGCATTAAACACTGTTGTCACACACAGTGATGGCATTAAACACTGTTGTCACACACAGTGATGGCATTAAACACTGTTGTCACACACAGTGATGGCATTAAACACTGTTGTCACACAGTGATGGCATTAAACACTGTTGATGATGGCATTAAACACTGTTGTCACACACAGTGATGGCATTAAACACTGTTGTCACACACAGTGATGGTTGTCACACACAGTGATGACATTAAACACTGTTGTCACACACAGTGATGGCATTAAACACTGTTGTCACACACAGTGATGGCATTAAACACTGTTGTCACACACAGTGATGGCATTAAACACTGTTGTCACACACAGTGATGGCATTAAACACTGTTGTCACACACAGTGATGGCATTAAACACTGTTGTCACACACAGTGATGGCATTAAACACTGTTGTCACACACAGTGATGGCATTAAACACTGTTGTCACACACAGTGATGGCATTAAACACTGTTGTCACACACAGTGATGGCATTAAACACTGTTGTCACATACAGTGATGGCATTAAACACTGTTGTCACACAGTGATGGCATTAAACACTGTTGTCACACAGTGATGGCATTAAACACTGTTGTCACACAGTGATGGCATTAAACACTGTTGTCACACACAGTGATGGCATTAAACACTGTTGTCACATGCAGTGATGGCATTAAACACTGTTGTCACATGCAGTGATGGCATTAAACACTGTTGTCACATACAGTGATGGCATTAAACACTGTTGTCAAACAGTGATGGCATTAAACACTGTTGTCACATACAGTGATGGCATTAAACACTGTTGTCACATACAGTGATGGCATTAAACACTGTTGTCACACAGTGATGGCATTAAACACTGTTGTCACACAGTGATGGCATTAAACACTGTTGTCACACAGTGATGGCATTAAACACTGTTGTCACACAGTGATGGCATTAAACACTGTTGTCACACAGTGATGGCATTAAACACTGTTGTCACAGTGATGGCATTAAACACTGTTGTCACAGTGATGGCATTAAACACTGTTGTCACAGTGATGGCATTAAACACTGTTGTCACACACAGTGATGGCATTAAACACTGTTGTCACACATTAAACACTGTTGTCATGATGGCATTAAACACTGTTGTCACACAGTGATGGCATTAAACACTGTTGTCACACAGTGATGGCATTAAACACTGTTGTCACACAGTGATGGCATTAAACACTGTTGTCACAGTGATGGCATTAAACACTGTTGTCACAGTGATGGCATTAAACACTGTTGTCACAGTGATGGCATTAAACACTGTTGTCACACACAGTGATGGCATTAAACACTATTGTCACACACAGTGATGGCATTAAACACTGTTGTCACACACAGTGATGGCATTAAACACTGTTGTCACACACAGTGATGGCATTAAACACTGTTGTCACACACAGTGATGGCATTAAACACTGTTGTCACACACAGTGATGGCATTAAACACTGTTGTCACACACAGTGATGGCATTAAACACTGTTGTCACACACAGTGATGGCATTAAACACTGTTGTCACACACAGTGATGGCATTAAACACTGTTGTCACACACAGTGATGGCATTAAACACTGTTGTCACACACAGTGATGGCATTAAACACTGTTGTCACACACAGTGATGGCATTAAACACTGTTGTCACACACAGTGATGGCATTAAACACTGTTGTCACACACAGTGATGGCATTAAACACTGTTGTCACACACAGTGATGGCATTAAACACTGTTGTCACACACAGTGATGGCATTAAACACTGTTGTCACACACAGTGATGGCATTAAACACTGTTGTCACACACAGTGATGGCATTAAACTCTGTTGTCACACAGTGATGGCATTAAACACTGTTGTCACACAGTGATGGCATTAAACACTGTTGTCACACAGTGATGGCATTAAACACTGTTGTCACACACAGTGATGGCATTAAACACTGTTGTCACACACAGTGATGGCATTAAACACTGTTGTCACACACAGTGATGGCATTAAACACTGTTGTCACACACAGTGATGACATTAAACACTGTTGTCACACACAGTGATGGCATTAAACACTGTTGTCACACACAGTGATGGCATTAAACACTGTTGTCACACACAGTGATGGCACATGTGATAAACAATTAGATCTCATATCAGAATAGTTTATATTTTCCTTGGAGTCGTGATCAATCAGTGGACTTCAGAGGTTAATGTTGATAACCTGTGTTGCCTCAGTGTTAACTCAAGCCTCCGCCATCAGTGTTTGTGATCAACACACTGCTAGAGTAAATAACAGAGACTAACACAACATTCAAGTCTGCAGTGTGACACAAATAACCTGCAGTGTGACGGTGACCCGTTGTGTGACACAATGACCCGCCGTGTGAAACATAATATACGCACATGAAAAAATGACGACGTGAAGAAGGTACTGAAAGAAATAAACATAGCAGAGGCAGTGGGACCTGAACACACATCCCCTTGGATAGTACACGACGGTGGTGAACCACAATGTGATTAAAGATGCAACAACCACAGACTTGTATACCAGAACAGAGGAACGCGATATGAGAAGAGGTTTAAAGAGCCGGTCTTGACGACCTAGGCAGAGAGGACAGGGAGAGGACGTGACATATGGCTAGTATAGTGTCCTGTATTGAAGATGAAGAAATACAGTTGGAACTACAGGACGGTAGTATTAAAGCGCAACTTATCTATAGTGATGGAGAGGATTGTCAGGAGGATGCTTGAACACCTAGACAGAGGATGCTGGGGCACCTAGACAGAGGATGCTGGAACACCTAGACAGAGGATGCTGGGGCACCTAGACAGAGGATGCTGGGGCACCTAGACAGAGGATGCTGGGGCACCTAGACAGAGGATGCTGGGGCACCTAGACAGAGGATGCTGGAACACCTAGACAGAGGATGCTGGGGCACCTAGACAGAGGATGCTGGAACACCTAGACAGAGGATGCTGGGGCACCTAGACAGAGGATGCTGGGACACCTAGACAGAGGATGCTGGGGCACCTAGACAGAGGATGCTGGAACACCTAGACAGAGGATGCTGGAGCACCTAGACAGAGGATGCTGGGGCACCTAGACAGAGGATGCTGGGGCACCTAGACAGAGGATGCTGGAGCACCTAGACAGAGGATGCTGGGGCACCTAGACAGAGGATGCTGGAACACCTAGACAGAGGATGCTGGGGCACCTAGACAGAGGATGCTGGAGCACATAGACAGAGGATGCTGGGGCACCTAGACAGAGGATGCTGGAACACCTAGACAGAGGATGCTGGGGCACCTAGACAAAGGATGCTGGGGCACCTAGACAGAGGATGCTGGGGCACCTAGACAGAGGATGCTGGGGCACCTAGACAGAGGATGCTGGAACACCTAGACAGAGGATGCTGGAGCACCTAGACAGAGGATGCTGGAACACCTAGACAGAGGATGCTGGGGCACCTAGACAGGATGCCGGAACACCTAGACAGAGGATGCCGGAACACCTAGACAGAGGATGCTGGGGCACCTAGACAAAGGATGCTGGGGCACCTAGACAGAGGATGCCGGAACACCTAGACAAAGGATGCTGGGGCACCTAGACAGAGGATGCTGGGGCACCTAGACAGAGGATGCCGGAACACCTAGACAGAGGATGCTGGAACACCTAGACAGAGGATGCTGGGGCACCTAGACAAAGGATGCTGGGGCACCTAGACAGAGGATGCTGGGGCACCTAGACAGAGGATGCTGGAACACCTAGACAGAGGATGCTGGGGCACCTAGACAGAGGATGCTGGAACACCTAGACAGAGGATGCTGGAGCACCTAGACAGAGGATGCTGGGGCACCTAGACAGAGGATGCTGGAACACCTAGACAGAGGATGCTGGGGCACCTAGACAGAGGATGCTGGGGCACCTAGACAGAGGATGCTGGAGCACCTAGACAGAGGATGCTGGGGCACCTAGACAGAGGATGCTGGAACACCTAGACAGAGGATGCTGGGGCACCTAGACAAAGGATGCTGGGGCACCTAGACAGAGGATGCTGGGGCACCTAGACAGAGGATGCCGGAACACCTAGACAGAGGATGCTGGGGCACCTAGACAGAGGATGCTGGGGCACCTAGACAGAGGATGCTGGGGCACCTAGACAGAGGATGCTGGAACACCTAGACAGAGGATGCTGGGGCACCTAGACAGAGGATGCTGGGGCACCTAGACAGAGGATGCTGGGGCACCTAGACAGAGGATGCCGGAACACCTAGACAGAGGATGCTGGGGCACCTAGACAGAGGATGCTGGAACACCTAGACAGAGGATGCTGGGGCACCTAGACAGAGGATGCTGGAACACCTAGACAGAGAATGCTGGGGCACCTAGACAGAGGATGCTGGGGCACCTAGACAGAGGATGCCGGAACACCTAGACAGAGGATGCTGGGGCACCTAGACAGAGGATGCTGGAACACCTAGACAGAGGATGCTGGGGCACCTAGACAGAGGATGCTGGAACACCTAGACAGAGGATGCTGGGGCACCTAGACAGAGGATGCTGGAACACCTAGACAGAGGATGCTGGGGCACCTAGACAGAGGATGCTGGGGCACCTAGACAGAGGATGCTGGGGCACCTAGACAGAGGATGCCGGAACACCTAGACAGAGGATGCTGGGGCACCTAGACAGAGGATGCTGGGGCACCTAGACAGAGGATGCTGGGGCACCTAGACAGAGGATGCTGGGGCACCTAGACAGAGGATGCTGGGGCACCTAGACAGAGGATGCTGGGGCACCTAGACAGAGGATGCTGGGGCACCTAGACAGAGGATGCTGGGGCACCTAGACAGAGGATGCTGGGGCACCTAGACAGAGGATGCTGGAACACCTAGACAGAGGATGCTGGGGCACCTAGACAGAGGATGCTGGAACACCTAGACAGAGGATGCTGGGGAACCTAGACAGAGGATGCTGGAACACCTAGACAGAGGATGCTGGGGCACCTAGACAGAGGATGCTGGGGCACCTAGACAGAGGATGCTGGAACACCTAGACAGAGGATGCTGGAACACCTAGACAGAGGATGCTGGAACACCTAGACAGAGGATGCTGAAACACCTAGACAGAGGATGCTGGAACACCTAGACAGAGGATGCTGAAACACCTAGACAGAGGATGCTGGGGCACCTAGACAGAGGATGCTGGGGCACCTAGACAGAGGATGCTGGGGCACCTAGACAGAGGATGCTGGGGCACCTAGACAGAGGATGCTGGAACACCTAGACAGAGGACGCTGGGGCACCTAGACAGAGGATGCTGGAACACCTAGACAGAGGATGCTGGGGCACCTAGACAGAGGATGCTGGGGCACCTAGACAGAGGATGCTGGGACACCTAGACAGAGGATGCTGGGGCACCTAGACAGAGGATGCTGGAACACCTAGACAGAGGATGCTGGGGCACCTAGACAGAGGATGCTTGGGCACCTAGACAGAGGATGCTGCAGTACCTAGATAGAAGGATCCTCGAATACCTTAGACAGAGGATGCTGGAGCACCTGGAGAGGAGGATGCTGAAGCACCTACAGAGAAGGATGCTGGAACACCTGGAGAGGAGGATGCTGGAGCACCTGGAGGAGAGGAATTTCACCAGTGAATGCCAACAAAGATTCAGAGATGGGAGAATCTGTCTGAAAAATCTGCTGAAGTTTTTTAATAGTTACTGAGTTGAAGCAGTTATATTGCAGAGTGAGAGGGGAACTTCTTAACACTATACAGCGCTGGATGTGTGATGGTGGTCAAACAGTTGTGATCCAGTATAGGTACATAGTGTCCGGGGGTAGACAATGTACATACACAGTCAGCAACTCTCGGAGATTTTTCGTGATTAATTTTCAAATTTACCCAAAATACCCAGAATTCACCACGTGGAGGAATGGAGGAAGAAAAGGATGGGTATACTGTAGCTTCCTGGACTACAAGAAAGTATTTAACAGTGTCCGATCAGAGACTGATTGGACACTGAGTTTTCAGACTAACAGCAGCCCGGATGAGGGATCTTAGAGAGTGGAATAAACTGGGTGTGTTAGCTGTGGTCAAAAACACACACACACACACACACACACACACACACACACACACACACACACACACACACACACACACACACACACACACACACACACACACACACACATTCTCCATCCATTTCCACATCGCTAAAACAAGTATTTACAGATTTTATTTTGATCAATCTTTGTATACCATGAAATGTAAATAATGTTAGAAGCTATAATAAAACTACCATATAAAAACTTTGATCAGACAATTAATAAGAACAAAACTAAATGTTGACTGACAACTTCCACAACTCTTTATCACACAATTTACATTTCTCAAAAAAAAAAAACTGCACCATTAATTTCCAGCAGCAAAACATTATTTCCTAAGATTTATAAATGAGATTTTTGTATATTAAAGTCTGGCGAACTTATTTTATTTCCTGAAAATCTAATACATAATTATTATGTAAAATATTTGATTATATATATATATATATATATATATATATATATATATATATATATATATATATATATATATATATATATAATTATATATAGAGATAGAAAGAAAGCTATATAGATATATGGAGAAGGAGCTGCAATATTTTAGCATCATCATGGATGATCCAGGGAAATATCGAGGCAAAATGGCGACATTAATATTTGCCAGAGTTTCTATAGCGTGGTGTGTGTGTGTGTCTGTGTCTGTGTGTGTGTGTGTGTGTGTGTGTGTGTGTGTGTGTGTGTGTGTGTGTGTGTGTGTGTGTGTGTGTGTGTGTGTGTGTCTGTGTGTGTCTGTGTCTGTGTGTGTGTGTGTGTGTGTGTGTGTGTGTGTGTGTGTGTGTGTGTGTGTGTGTGTGTGTGTGTGTGTGTGTGTGTGTGTCTGTGTCTGTGTGTGTGTGTGTGTGTGTGTTTGTGTGTGTCTGTGTGTGTGTGTGTGTCTGTGTGTGTGTGTGTGTGTGTGTGTGTGTGTGTATGTGTGTGTGTGTGTGTGTGTGTGTGTGTGTGTGTGTGTGTGTGTGTCTGTGTGTGTGTGTGTGTGTGTGTGTCTGTGTGTCTGTGTGTGTGTGTCTGTGTGTGTGTGTGTCTGTCTGTGTGTGTGTGTGTGTGTCTGTGTGTCTGTGTGTGTGTGTGTGTTTGTGTGTGTGTGTGTGTGTGTGTGTGTGTCTGTGTGTGTGTGTGTGTGTCTGTCTGTGTGTGTCTGTGTGTGTGTGTGTGTGTGTGTGTGTGTGTCTGTGTGTGTCTGTCTGTGTGTGTGTGTGTGTGTGTGTGTATGTGTGTTAAACTTATCTACTGATACCCAGCACTGGTATACCAGTTGTTAGCCACTGATACCCAGCACTGGTATACCAGTTGTTAGCCACTGATACCCAGCACTGGTATACCAGTTGTTAGCCACTGATACCCAGCACTGGTACACCAATTGTTAACTACTGATACCCAGCACTGGTACACCAGTTGTTAGCCACTGATACCCAGCACTGGTATACCACTTTTTAGCCACTGATACCCAGCACTGGTACACCAGTTGTTAGCCACTGATACCCAGCACTGGTACACCACTTGTTAACTACTGATACCCAGCACTGGTACACCAATTGTTAACTACTGATACCCAGCACTGGTACACCAGTTGTTAGCCACTGATATCCAGCACTGGTACACCACTTGTTAACTACTGATACCCAGCACTGGTACACCAGTTTTCTGATACCCAGCACTGGTACACCAGTTGTTAGCCACTGATACCCAGCACTGGTACATTAGTTGTTAGCCACTGATACCCAGCACTGGTACACCAGTTGTTAGCCACTGATACCCAGCACTGGTACACCAGTTGTTAGCCACTGATACCCAGCACTGGTACACCAGTTGTTAGCCACTGATACCCAGCACTGGTACACCAGTTGTTACTTAGCTACTGGGCGACTCAAGAGACATTTCTCCTCCAAATACAACAAGACCATCACATTGTATATTAGGTCATCCGACGCCAGTTATTACCAACAAGCCAAAACAGCAATAGAAAGGGAGTTGCTTGGAGAGGTCACAGGTGGTGGGGGAAGAGGGGGGGTAGAGGGGACGAGTCACCTGTTGTGTCGTGGGCTAATATGGCCGGTGAGCACTGAATGAGTGTGTGAGTCTGGGTGTGATTGGTCGACAGGACGCACGGTGTTAGCCCTCCTTTCCAGGGAACTCAACTTTTATGGCCCAGCTCTCTCTCCCTCTCGTCTAGACCCCAGACGCCCCACACTGCAGCCCCTGAAGCTTAGGTGAGGTGAAGGAGTGGCTCGGTCATCAGCAGACAGCGTAGTGTCTCCTGACACGGGTCGTAGCTTGGTTTTATATCCTGTTAAACAAAAACAAAGGATTACCACATGGTATATCCGAAGATGATGCTGAAAGACACAAAAAAAGAAATGAATGCTTATTGTCTTTTCTCGAGGCCATTTAGGATCTGCAGTGACGATCTACTTGAAGATGACAAAAGAATTACACAGAAAACACTTATTTCAACCTCAGATTCCCTCACCTCATTTTTCACTGCAAATGTACAGTGGACATGATGCACATCGATGTCAGGAACCAGAACGTCAGTGATGTCTAGGATGGTTTTGGTCACTACCATAACCCATCCTAAACATCACGAGGAACTCTAAACCCTATACAGGACCAAGAACGCTGAAGTCTATAGCATCCTCTGTAGTGGATGTGCTCAAATTTACATTGGAGAAATTGCTGGGAGTCTTCCCGTATGTCTGTAAGGGCACTAGCATGCTTATAGACAGCTCGGCATCTATCAAGACTGCCTCTTGTTAAGTGTACTGGAATGTAGCGACCTTTGTATGTATCTGGGACGATTAGTGTGTGATGTGACATTATAGTCCTTAAACGAGGCTCGTCATGTATGTAGACAGAGCAGTACCATATCCATGGAGCTTGCGTAGATCAACCAGCCCCACTGTCAGCCTTAGGCACAGTCAGTTTCAATCAGAGGCCTAGAGGGAGAGTGTGACTGCAGCTTCCCTTATACGACTTACATATCATTAAGGAGTGAAAAGACACAATACAGAGAACTATGAGACGTTTTGCAAGTGTACAGGTTTCTTCAATTAATGCACAGGGATGTACAGCAAGCAAATTTATACAAGCATAATCAAGTGAATGGTCAAGTCAGTGAGGTCACTGTGTGGGGTGAATTGCGAGATGGGAGCACTGCCGAAGACCTACCAGTCCTTCCGATGACCTGCTTGTATAATATGAGTTGGACTACAGGTTTGGTTAAAATGAAAGTTCCTTCATTCTTTGACAAATGGTTTGAAAACCGACAAGTTGAAGATTGAGACACTTATGCAACATATAGGAATCTTTATTAATAAAGATTCTCATATGTTGTATAAGTGTCTCAATCTCCTTCATTCTGTTGGATCGTATTTTGTGTTTGGATTAGTGCAGTTTCCAGGCATCTATGTCGTGTTTTTTTTTTTTTCCATTTTCTCTATGACCAGTTGGGTGCTCTTCCACGCCACCAGGTCCTGCAGGTACGCTGGTGTTTTTTCAATCAACAAACCACAAGGACAGCACCAGTTTCCTTAAGATCTATTCCCACAATATGTGAACCCACTTACCGACAAGTTGATGATTAAGAAACATGTACCACAGTTGTTTATCTTTATTGTTGAAACGTTACGCCTACACAGCAGGCTTTTTCAGTCAAATACAGAGGCAGCAGGTATAGTAATGAAATGAAGATGTAATCACTCCATCTACCTTGAAGAAATAGTATTTGAGGTGGTCAGTCTCTCAGCCCGGAGAAGGGTTCGGCTCCATGGTCTGGAACGATATACAGTTCCAGACCATCATGGCTTGACTACATTATCTTCATTTCACTACTATACCTGTTGCTTCTGTATGTGACTGATTAAGCCAACTGTGTAGGCGAAACGTTTCAACAATAAAGATACCGAACTGTTGCGCATGTGTCTTAATCATCATCATAACTGATGGTAGTGGTGGATCTTAGAGCAGTGTTTTGTTTCTGGGTACGGCGAGGGAAGCAGGCAGGTCGCCGTCCCACGCCGCTGCCTGGGGCTAAGTGGTTATCTCCTCTCATCGACTCTTTTCTGTTGCCTTCTGTGTCTCTCACACCTCTTTTGCCTTCCTCTCACTTTCGGTAACTTATACTACCGAAACTGGAATGCTGTTCCTGGATGGCTGTGATGTCTACTCTGCCCCACACATCATGTCACTCCGAGTCTCCTCTCCACGTCCGTCCGCCATTAACCCTGATGTTGTCACCGTGGGTCGTGACTACAGCTTGGGAGAAGTAAGTTTATGTCATTGTTTGCCTATCACCCTTCCCAGCCTTTGAGGGGAGGGGGTTGATGGTTTTGTGCAGTTGAGTCTTGGTTTGCAAGGCCAAGTTTGCTAGGCCAAGCCACTCGTGGTATGATGACTTCTGGTCTGATGGTCGTCGGAGAGGCAGATCCA
>NC_091301.1:6575177-6675177 GCF_038502225.1 Cherax quadricarinatus
CCTTCATGGTGTTCTTACTACCATACTTTGTATCTGCTAGACGAGTTATGTTGTCATTGTTATGTATGTGTATTTTCTGATAGTATTCTATAGATGAGTTGTAAGATAGGAACTTTTAATTCTTTATTGAAGTTTGGAGGAAATATATGTTAGAATTTGATTGAGTTGGACCTTTCCATAGCTGTCCATTTATTATGGTGACTAATTTTGCGTGTGGGTTGATATATTTTCTTTAGAGTAGGTGTGACACATGTCTTCACACACTGTGTTAGGTGACACTCATCTCTCCGCACAGTGGGTGTTTGTGGTGTAGTGTAGGAGTCTTGTATATGTGTGACACATTACTCCACACAGTAAGTCCTTATGTTGCAGCCACACCACCTGAGTCAAGCTGAATGCAGATTTCATCGCCCTAGCTCCCACCTCTGGCTGTAGATACAGGTATGGCTGGGAGTGTGAATCAATCACAGTGAGAGAAATAAGTTTAGGACCCCGCCCTAGTGTGACAGTCCCGCCTTATTAGTTAAACAGAGAAAACAAAGGCGTCGCATAAATGATCATCTCTTGGAAGCTAGAAAGAATGATTTAGTTTTGCTACTCGGCAAAACTAAATAATTTGGAACCAATGGGCAGAGGTTGGGCTAGCTTGTCTTAAGCAAAAGTTGACTGAATATTAGTGTATTAGCCAAGCTAAGGCCGGTAAGGTTATGTTGTGTTACATGAAGCACTGCATCTGTGTGTCATTCAGAGGAAAGAAAGTTGAACTGTCTCCTCCATATTCCAGTCGCTGTTCGATGTTTGTCGTCGTTGATGGCGTCCTGGAAGTAGATGGTGCTCGGTGTTTGTCGTCATTGATGGCGTCCTGGAAGTAGATGGTGTTTGTCGTCATTGATGGCGTTCTGGAAGTAGATGGTGCTCGGTGTTTGTCGTCATTGATGGCGTTCTGGAAGTAGATGGTGTTTGTCGTCATTGATGGCGTCCTGGAAGTAGATGGTGCTCGGTGTTTGTCGTCATTGATGGCGTCCTGGAAGTAGATGGTGCTCGGTGTTTGTCGTCATTGATGGCGTCCTGGAAGTAGATGGTGTTTGTCGTCATTGATGGCGTTCTGGAAGTAGAGGGTGTTTGTCGTCATTGATGGCGTCCTGGAAGTAGATGGTGCTCGGTGTTTGTCGTCATTGATGGCGTCCTGGAAGTAGATGGTGCTCGGTGTTTGTCGTCATTGATGGCGTCCTGGAAGTAGATGGTGTCCTATTATTAAATTTTGGTGATCAGTGTAGCGTCTTGCAGGTACAACTGTTCTTACAGTGTACTGTCTCCTTATCTTCGTCTTTATTTCCACTGTGAATCTGCCTCATTGGTTATTTCATCCTTCCTAGGATTTACGTATTACTTTCAGTCCTCCTCCTCTTCCTCTTTCCCTTCTTAATTTATTTATTTTATTTTTTATTTATAAATTTTAGCATACATACAGAGGTACAAAAAAATACAGGTAAGAGCAGCATGCCAAAGCCACTTATATGCATAGCATTACGGGCTGGCTTAAAATTAACTTAAGATTAAATAAGCAATGATGAAATCAGTGATAAGACATTATTGTAAACAGATAACTATAAAGCACAAATGAGTATTACAAAGACAGGTCATATGGTTGCATGCATTGCTGTACATTCAGGTAGTGTATTTAAAAAAAAAATAACAAAGTTAGGTTTAACATTTATGTGATATAATTGTGAGTAACATTTAGGATATACAATTTATATGTACAGTGCCTGCACTCTGAAGGAGGGGTGTTAGTGTTGCAGTTTAAAAACTGTAGTGTAAAGCACCCTTCTGGCAAGACAGTGATGGAGTGAATGATGGTGAAAGTTTTTCTTTTTCGGGCCACCCTGCCTTGGTGGGAATCGGCCAGTGTGATAATAAAAATTAATAAAATAATTTATATGGTTCAGTTATTCAGTATTTATTTGGTTTTGAGTGAGTAAGTGAACTTTGAGAAGAGACTTGAATTTATTAACAGGTAGTGTTTCTTTTATATTTACAGGTAATGAATTCCAGATTTTAGGGCCTTTTATGTGCATTGAGTTTTTGCATAGCGTGAGATGGACACGAGGAACATCAAAGAGTGATCTGTGCCTTGTATTATGGTCATGTGTTCTGTTGAGGTTGGCAAGGAGATGTTTGAGGGGAGGGTTAATATCAGAGTTAAGTGTTCTATGTATGTAATAAGTGCAATAATAAGTATGGATGTTTTGTATGGTGAGTAGGTTGAGTGTTTTGAATATTGGTGGAGTGTGCTGCCTGTAGTGAGAATTTGTTATCATTCTAACTGCAGCCTTTTGTTGAGTAATTGTTGTTGAGCCCCATGCACAAATTCCATAGGTGAGATAGGGGTAAATAAGAGAGTGATATAGGGCCAGGAGGGCTGACTGTGGAACATAGTACCGTATCTTCGATAGTATGCCTACAGTCTTGGAAATTTTCTTAGAAATTTGTTGTATATGTGTATGAAATTTGAGTCTATTATCGAGGTGGATTCCTAAGAATTTTCCCTCTGTTAGCTTTGTGATAGGTGATCCGTTTATCGTTATGTTAAGAGGTACATCTGTAGCTCTGTTACCAAACTGAATGAAGTAGGTTTTGTCAATGTTTAGTGTAAGTTTGTTAGTCCTCATCCAGGTAGATATTTTCTGTAATTCGGTGTTTACAGTATTGGCTAGCGTGACTGGGCTCGGGTGAGAGAAGACGTATGTAGTGTCATCTGCAAAAAGTGTGGGTTTGAGTGATTGCGAAGCATTTGGTAGGTCATTTATGTATAAGAGAAAGAGAAGAGGGCCAAGGACACTTCCTTGTGGGACACCAACTGTAATTGGTTGCGCAGAAGAGTTTGCCCCATTTGCGTACACATATTGGCTTCTGTTGCTGAGGTATGACTTGAGGTAGTTGAGGGAGTGCCCTCTTATACCATAGTGTGACAATTTTACGTGGAGCAAGTCATGGTCAACTGTATCAAAAGCTTTACGTAAGTCAATGAAGATCCCCAGTGGGACTTCTTTTTTCTCTATTGCAGTGTATATATGTTCTAGCATGTGTATAATAGCATCATTAGTATTTTTATTAGGCCTGAATCCAAATTGGCAGGGGTTGAGTATGTTTTGGGAGATGAGGTAGGAGTAGATTCGTTTATGAATTAATTTTTCGAAGATTTTTGAGAGAGGGTGTAAATTGGATATTGGCCTATAGTTATTCAACTCTGTTTGGTCTCCTCCTTTATGGATCGGGGTGATCCTTGCTATTTTGAGAACTGTAGGGAAGGTGGAGGATTTAATGGATTTGTTAAAGAGTGTTGCAATGATTGGTGATAGTACTTGTGACGCTTTTTTGTATATAAAGGGTGGTAAGGTATTTAAATCTCCTGCCTTGTTTTTCAGTGCGTTGATAATAAGGGAGGCTTCGTATGGGTTAGTCGGAGCTAGGAACAGTGTGTTCGGGTAGTTGCCAGTGAGGTAGTCATTTGGTGGGGTATCTGAGCTTGGGATATTATTGGCAAGGTTTTGACCTATAGTGGAGAAGAAATCATTGAGTCTGTTTGCTGTTTCTGTTGGTGGGAGTTGGGGTTCATCTGATTTTGCTAATTTTATTTCGCTATGTCGTGATATCTTTTTTGTTCCCAGAATTTCTGATAGGGTCTTCCAGGTCTTTTTTATGTCACCTCGTAAGTTGGATAATCTGTTCTCATAATACAATTTTTTTGCCCTTCTTATCAGGCTGGTTAGGATTGACGAGTAACGTTTTGTTTGGCCTCTGGTTATGTGACCCATTCTGTACTGTTTTTCATATCGGTGTTTTGTATTTATGGATTTGAGAATGCTGGGTGTTAGCCAGGGACTGTTCAGTCTCTTAGCTGTCATCTGTTTAGTTTTTTTAGGGCAGTGCTTGTTATAAAGGTATTGGGTCTTTTTTAGAAAATTATTAAAACATTCGTCAATATCTGTATAGATTTCTAGCTCAGTGTGCCAGTCAATGTTTGTTACTGCTGTTGTGAAGTTATTAATGGCTGCCTCATTGTGAAGTCTGAAGGTGACTTTAGTAGTGTCTTGGGGTATTTTACCAAGAGTTGTTATGAGGAAAGTAGGGTAGTGGTCTGTGGTATTATCTGTAATTATGCCTGATTTTAAAGGGGATATGGTGTTGGTCCAGATGTGGTCAAGTAGGGAAACACTAGTCTCTGTAACTCTTGTAGGTTTTGTTACTGTTGGTAGCAACATGCAGTTACTCATTGTGTTTGTGAATTCAGTAACGTGTGGGTCCTGGTCTTGCAGGAGATTTATATTGAAGTCACCTGAGAGTAGTAAGTGATCTTTGTTCATGCGTGCATCAGTTATCATACTTCCTAGGTTTTGACTAAATTGGCTAATGTTTGATTGTGGAACTCTGTAGATGTTTATCACTGTGAGAGGTTTTTGTAGGTATTTGGATTTGAGTTTAGCTATTATATGTTCCTATCCTACTTTTCCTCATCCTCGTTGGTCTCTTATTTTTTTTCTCTAATTTATTAAAATATTATATTTTCGTAATATATCACTGGCTCTAAGTCCTCTGGTCTCTGCTTGAAAGGCCAGGAGCTATGACTCGACCCCTGTAACTACAACTGAGTATAACTATGTGAATACAATTAGGTGAGTACAACTAGGTGAGTACAACTAGGTGAGTACAACTAGGTGAGTACAACTAGGTGAGTACAACTAGGTGAGTACAACTGGGTGAGTACAACTGGGTGAGTACAACTGGGTGAGTACAACTAGGTGAGTACAACTAGGTGAGTACAACTGGGTGAGTACAACTGGGTGAGTACAACTAGGTGAGTACAACTAGGTGGGTACAAGTTCATCTAGATTCTAGAGGCTGTTTTTATTATCTCTTTCCCAGGTTGTTGTCGAGCAAGGGGCGGGTATTCGGCCGGGTACACACACAACATAGCCACCAACATTCGGCCGGGTACACACACAACACAGCCTCCAACATTCGGCCGGGTACACACACAACACAGCCACCAACATTCGGCCGGGTACACACACAACATAGCCACCAACATTCGGCCGGGTACACACACAACATAGCCACCAACATTCGGCCGGGTACACACACAACATAGCCACCAACATTCGGCCGGGTACACACACAACACAGCCACCAACATTCGGCCGGGTACACACACAACACAGCCTCCAACATTCGGCCGGGTACACAAACAACACAGGCCACACACACATTCGGCCGGGTACACACACAACATAGCCACCAACATTCGGCCGGGTACACACACAACACAGCCTCCAACATTCGGCCGGGTACACACACAACACAGCCACCAACATTCGGCCGGGTACACACACAACACAGCCTCCAACATTCGGCCGGGTACACACACAACACAGCCACCAACATTCGGCCGGGTACACACACAACATAGCCACCAACATTCGGCCGGGTACACACACAACATAGCCACCAACATTCGGCCGGGTACACACACAACATAGCCACCAACATTCGGCCGGGTACACACACAACATAGCCACCAACATTCGGCCGGGTACACACACAACATAGCCACCAACATTCGGCCGGGTACACACACAACATAGCCACCAACATTCGGCCGGGTACACACACAACATAGCCACCAACATTCGGCCGGGTACACACACAACATAGCCACCAACATTCGGCCGGGTACACACACAACATAGCCACCAACATTCGGCCGGGTACACACACAACATAGCCACCAACATTCGGCCGGGTACACACACAACACAGCCACCAACATTCGGCCGGGTACACACACAACACAGCCACCAACATTCGGCCGGGTACACACACAACACAGCCTCCAACATTCGGCCGGGTACACACACAACACAGCCACCAACATTCGGCCGGGTACACACACAACATAGCCACCAACATTCGGCCGGGTACACACACAACACAGCCTCCAACATTCGGCCGGGTACACACACAACACAGCCTCCAACATTCGGCCGGGTACACACACAACACAGCCTCCAACATTCGGCCGGGTACACACACAACACAGCCTCCAACATTCGGCCGGGTACACACACAACACAGCCACCAACATTCGGCCGGGTACACACACAACATAGCCACCAACATTCGGCCGGGTACACACACAACATAGCCACCAACATTCGGCCGGGTACACACACAACATAGCCACCAACATTCGGCCGGGTACACACACAACATAGCCACCAACATTCGGCCGGGTACACACACAACATAGCCACCAACATTCGGCCGGGTACACACACAACATAGCCACCAACATTCGGCCGGGTACACACACAACATAGCCACCAACATTCGGCCGGGTACACACACAACATAGCCACCAACATTCGGCCGGGTACACACAACATAGCCACCAACATTCGGCCGGGTACACACACAACATAGCCACCAACATTCGGCCGGGTACACAGACAACACAGCCACCAACATTCGGCCGGGTACACACACAACATAGCCACCAACATATTTATTTTATTATCACACTGGCCGATTCCCACCAAGGCAGGGTGGCCCGAAAAAGAAAAACTTTCACCATCATTCACTCCATCAATGTCTTGCCAGAAGGGTGCTTTACACTACAGTTTTTAAACTGCAACATTAACACCCCTCCTTCAGAGTGCAGGCACTGCACTTCCCATCTCCAGGACTCAAGTCCGGCCTGCCGGTTTCCCTGAACCCCTTCATAAATGTTACTTTGCTCACACTCCAACAGCACGTCAAGTATTAAAAACCATTTGTCTCCATTCACTCCTATCAAACACGCTCACGCATGCCTGCTGGAAGTCCAAGCCCCTCGCACACAAAACCTCCTTTAACCCCTCTCTCCAACCTTTCCTAGGCCGACCCCTACCCCGCCTTCCTTCCACTACAGACTGATACACTCTTGAAGTCATTCTGTTTCGCTCCATTCTCTCTACATGTCCGAACCACCTCAACAACCCTTCTTTCGCCCTCTGGACAACAGTTTTGGTAATCCCGCACCTCCTCCTAACTTCCAAACTACGAATTCTCTGCATTATATTCACACCACACATTGCCCTCAGACATGACATCTCCACTGCCTCCAGCCTTCTCCTCGCTGCAACATTCATCACCCATGCTTCACACCCATATAAGAGCGTTGGTAAAACTATATTCTCATACATTCCCCTCTTTGCCTCCAAGGACAAAGTTCTTTGTCTCCACAGACTCCTAAGTGCACCACTCACTCTTTTCCCCTCATCAATTCTATGATTCACCTCATCTTTCATAGACCCATCCGCTGCCACGTCCACTCCCAAATATCTGAATACATTCACCTCCATACTCTCTCCCTCCAATCTGATATTCAATCTTTCATCACCTAATCTTTTTATCCTCATAACCTTACTCTTTCCTGTATTCACCTTTAATTTTCTTCTTTTGCACACCCTACCAAATTCATCCACCAATCTCTGCAACTTCTCTTCAGAATCTCCCAAGAGCACAGTGTCATCAGCAAAGAGCAACTGTGACAACTCCCACTTTGTGTGTGATTCTTTATCTTTTAACTCCACGCCTCTTGCCAAGACCCTCGCATTTACTTCTCTTACAACCCCGTCTATAAATATATTAAACAACCACGGTGACATCACACATCCTTGTCTAAGGCCTACTTTTACTGGGAAATAATTTCCCTCTTTCCTACATACTCTAACTTGAGCCTCACTATCCTCGTAAAAACTCTTCACTGCTTTCAGTAACCTACCTCCTACACCATACACTTGCAACATCTGCCACATTGCCCCCCTATCCACCCTGTCATACGCCTTTTCCAAATCCATAAATGCCACAAAGACCTCTTTAGCCTTATCTAAATACTGTTCACTTATATGTTTCACTGTAAACACCTGGTCCACACACCCCCTACCTTTCCTAAAGCCTCCTTGTTCATCTGCTATCCTATTCTCCGTCTTACTCTTAATTCTTTCAATAATAACTCTACCATACACTTTACCAGGTATACTCAGCAGACTTATCCCCCTATAATTTTTGCACTCTCTTTTATCCCCTTTGCCTTTATACAAAGGAACTATGCATGCTCTCTGCCAATCCCTAGGTACCTTACTCTCTTTCATACATTTATTAAATAATTGCACCAACCACTCCAAAACTATATCCCCACCTGCTTTTAACATTTCTATCTTTATCCCATCAATCCCGGCTGCCTTACCCCCTTTCATTTTACCTACTGCCTCACGAACTTCCCCCACACTCACAACTGGCTCTTCCTCACTCCTACAAGATGTTATTCCTCCTTGTCCTATACACGAAATCACAGCTTCCCTATCTTCATCAACATTTAACAATTCCTCAAAATATTCCCTCCATCTTCCCAATACCTCTAACTCTCCATTTAATAACTCTCCTCTCCTATTTTTAACTGACAAATCCACTTGTTCTCTAGGCTTTCTTAACTTGTTAATCTCGCTCCAAAACGTTTTCTTATTTTCAACAAAATTTGTTGATAACATCTCACCCACTCTCTCATTTGCTCTCTTTTTACATTGCTTCACCACTCTCTTAACCTCTCTCTTTTTCTCCATATACTCTTCCCTCCTTGCATCACTTCTACTTTGTAAAAACTTCTCATATGCTAACTTTTTCTCCCTTACTACTCTCTTTACATCATCATTCCACCAATCCCTCCTCTTCCCTCCTGCACCCACTTTCCTGTAACCACAAACTTCTGCTGAACACTCTAACACTACATTTTTAAACCTACCCCATACCTCTTCGACCCCATTGCCTATGCTCTCATTAGCCCATCTATCCTCCAATAGCTGTTTATATCTTACCCTAACTTCCTCCTCTTTTAGTTTATAAACCTTCACCTCTCTCTTCCCTGATGCTTCTATTCTCCTTGTATCCCATCTACCTTTTACTCTCAGTGTAGCTACAACCAGAAAGTGATCTGATATATCTGTGGCCCCCCTATAAACATGTACATCCTGAAGTCTACTCAACAGTCTTTTATCTACCAATACATAATCCAACAAACTACTGTCATTTCGCCCTACATCATATCTTGTATACTTATTTATCCTCTTTTTCTTAAAATATGTATTACCTATAACTAAACCCCTTTCTATACAAAGTTCAATCAAAGGGCTCCCATTATCATTTACACCTGGCACCCCAAACTTACCTACCACACCCTCTCTAAAAGTTTCTCCTACTTTAGCATTCAGGTCCCCTACCATAATTACTCTCTCACTTGGTTCAAAGGCTCCTATACATTCACTTAACATCTCCCAAAATCTCTCTTTCTCCTCTGCATTCCTCTCTTCTCCAGGTGCATACACGCTTATTATGACCCACTTCTCGCATCCAACCTTTACTTTAATCCACATAATTCTTGAATTTACACATTCATATTCTCTTTTCTCCTTCCATAACTGATCCTTCAACATTATTGCTACCCCTTCCTTTGCTCTAACTCTATCAGATACTCCAGATTTAATCCCATTTATTTCCCCCCACCGAAACTCCCCTACCCCCTTCAGCTTTGTTTCGCTTAGGGCCAGGACATCCAACTTCTTTTCATTCATAACATCAGCAATCATCTGTTTCTTGTCATCCGCACTACATCCACGCACATTTAAGCATCCCAGTTTTATAAAGTTTTTCTTCTTCTCTTTTTTAGTAAATGTCTACAGGAGAAGGGGTTACTAGCCCATTGCTCCCGGCATTTTAGTCGCCTCATACGACACGCATGGCTTACGGAGGAAAGATTCTTTTCCACTTCCCCATGGACAATAGAAGAAATAAAGAGGAACAAGAGCTATTTAGAAAAAGGAGAAAAACCTAGATGTATGTATATATATATGCATGTGCGTGTCTGTGAAGTGTGACCAAAGTGTAAGTAGGAGTAGCAAGATATCCCTGTTATCTAGCGTGTTTATGAGACAGAAAAAGAAACCAGCAATCCTACCATCATGCAAAACAGTTACAGGTTTCTGTTTGACAGTCATCTGGCAGGACGGTAGTACTTCCCTGGGTGGTTGCTGTCTACCAACCTACTACCTACTACCAACATATATTTGGGTAAAAATTACACTGAGACTAAGGCAATATTAAGGAAGTTATCTATAGTGTCACATTTTCATAATTTGGAAGTGTGTTCATTATTTATATATTGTGGTTGTGTTCCCTCAAGACAGCGAGGCACGTTCGACGACTGTGTGGGCTGCTGGCAGCAACAGCTTGCTTAACCAGGCAGTTAACACTGAAACTCTGGCGTGACGTGAGTTACATAGTTGACTACTTACATTTTGTCTAGTTTGATGTAGTGAGAGACTGGCAAGCATGAGATGCTTGCTGGCATTATGAGGAAGCGTTAAACCCACAGGAAGTCAGACAACGACTGGAGAATTTAGGAGACTATCAGGTTTGATCCAAGAAAAGAGAGAAGGTAATGCATATACCGGGAGTTTATAGCTATAATATAGAACCCAAGACTTGTAATATATGGTGTCATACACTGTATGTCAACGTTCCTAACTACATGCGTATCCTAACTTCTAATTTATGTAATTTATATTGTTTGCCTGCCATTGTTTGCCTGCCATTGTTTGCCTGCCATTGTTTGCCTGCCATTGTTTGCCTGCCATTGTTTGCCTGCCATTGTTTGCCTGCCATTGTTTGCCTGCCTAAGTCAGGCCTTGCAACATACGTAATATATAATAGACAATTATTGTCTTAACAAAAAAGTGGGTTTATTGCGAATTTCTATTTTTCTATTAAATTGACTTTAGATGACATCCCGCGTGCCGTGTGTCAGATCATGTACACAAGCGTTTGTTCTATACTCAGGCTGTGTTGACTTTATTGTCCTCGAGGTGGTCAAGCTTCTGACTGATTCTGCATTATTTGTCAGGATCAAATCTAGTGTATTTTTTATGTAATAGTTTGTTATTTGATGGTTCTCTGGAAACTCTTCAGTCTTGGAGGTTCACTGGCAGGCGCCTCCCCGGTTATTATGTTTCCTAATATTATTATTTCCAGCACAATGTTGTTGTCTCTCATCTTCCATTTTAAACTTTGGTTGAAGTCTTGAGTCGGAACACTTGTTGCAGGAGTCTCCAGACTTTCCCTGTATGTTCAGTGTATTTCCCTGCCGTTGATGATAGTGCTTGCTATACGAAGTTAGGTTAGGTTAGGTCAGCTCAGCTTAGGTCAGGTTAGGTTAGATTAGGTCAGGTTAGGTTAGGTTAGATTAGGTTAGGTCAGGTTAGGTTAGATTAGGTCAGGTTAGGTTAGATTAGGTCACGTTAGGTTAGATTAGGTTAGGCTAGGTTAGGTTAGGTCAGGTTAGGATAGATTAGGTCAGGTTAGGTTAGATTAGGTTAGGCTAGGTTAGGTTAGGTCAGGTTAGGTTAGATTAGGTCAGGTTAGGTTAGATTAGGTCAGGTTAGGTTAGATTAGGTTAGGTTAGGCTAGGTTAGGTTAGGTCAGGTTAGGTTAGATTAGGTCAGGTTAGGTTAGATTAGGTTAGGTTAGGCTAGGTTAGGTCAGGTTAGGTTAGATTAGGTTAGGTTAGGCTAGGTTAGGTTAGGTTAGGTCAGGTCAGGTCAGGTTAGGTTAGGTTAGATTAGGTCAGGTTAGATTAGGTCAGGTTAGGTTAGGCTAGGTTAGGTTAGGTCAGGTTAGGTTAGGTTAGGTTAGGTCAGGTTAGGTCAGGTTAGGTTAGGTTAGATCAGGTTAGGTTAGGTTCGGTCAGGTTAGGTTAGGTCAGGTTAGGCTAGGTTAGGTCAGGTTAGGTTAGGTCAGGTTAGGTTAGGTTAGGTTAAGTTAGGTCATATCAGGTTAGGTTAGGTTAGGTTAAGTTAGGTAAGGTCAGGTTAGGTTAGGTTAGGTTAGGTTAAGTTAAGTCAGATCAGGTTAGGTTAGGTTAAGTTAGGTCAGGTTAGGTTAGGTCAGGACACAGGATAAGTATTTCCTGACTCAGGTCTTAATCATATGATGACCCACTGCTGGAACATATGATGACCCACTGCTGGAACATATGATGACCCACTGCTGGAACATATGACCCACTGCTGGAAGATATGATGACCCACTGCTGGAACATATGATGACCCACTGCTGGAACATATGATGACCCACTGCTGGAACATATGATGACCCACTGCTAGAACATATGATGACCCACTGCTGGAACATATGATGAACCACTGCTGGAAAATATGATGACCCACTGCTGGAACATATGATGGCCCACTGCTGGAACATATGATGACTCACTGCTGGAACATAAGATGATCCACTGCTGGAACATATGATGACCCACTGCTGGAACATATGATGGCCCACTGCTGGAACATATGATGACTCACTGCTGGAACATAAGATGATCCACTGCTGGAACATATGATGACCCACTGCTGGAACATATGATGACCCACTGCTGGAACATATGATGACCCACTGCTGGAACATATGATGACCCACTGCTGGAACATATGACCCACTGCTGGAAAATATGATGACCCACTGCTGGAACATATGATGGCCCACTGCTGGAACATATGATGACTCACTGCTGGAACATAAGATGATCCACTGCTGGAACATATGATGACCCACTGCTGGAACATATGATGACCCACTGCTGGAACATATGATGACCCACTGCTGGAACATATGATGACCCACTGCTGGAACATATGATGACTCACTGCTGGAACATATGATGACCCACTGCTGGAACATATGATGACCCACTGCTGGAACATATGATGACCCACTGCTGGAACATATGATGACTCACTGCTGGAACATATGATGACTCACTGCTGGAACATATGATGACCCACTGCTGGAACATATGATGACTCACTGCTGGAACATATGATGACCCACTGCTGGAACATATGATGACTCACTGCTGGAACATATGATGACTCACTGCTGGAACATATTTGGTCACATGGCCTATAATTACGGAATGTTTGCTGCTACTTGTATCCCGTTCAGTCGGGCTGTGGTTCGTACATTGGACTAGGTGCGGCCAACAGTGACAGCCTCGTTGATCAGATCCTGATCCAACGGGAGGCCTGGCCAAGGACAGGGCCGCGGGGGCGTTGACCCCCGATACACCCTCCAGGTAGATACCATATTTTAATGATTTTTTATCATTCTCAGCAACTCTTTCGTACAGAAATTTACTCTTCTCCGCAATTTATTTCTCTATCACATCTATACAAATTACATTTTGGAATATAGTTTTCACTGTCCAAAAGGACGCTAATGTCTTTTGTTTTGTTTTTTGTAGAAGCTTCAAACATTACATTTGTCTTTGTAAAGAGACGACTTAAGTCAGGAACTTATTAATCTGGGTTTCTTGGCTTCGAATATTGACCAGCAGAACAAGTGAGTTGATTTATTGAGTACCGGTGGTGAGAGCGGTTCAGTACCGGTGGTGAGAGCGGTTCAGTACCGGTGGTGAGAGCGGTTCAGTACCGGTGGTGAGAGCGGTTCAGTACCGGTGGTGAGAGCGGTTCAGTACCGGTGGTGAGAGTGGTTCAGTACCGGTGGTGAGAGTGGTTCAGTACCGGTGGTGAGAGCGGTTCAGTACCGGTGGTGAGAGCGGTTCAGTACCGGTGGTGAGAGCGGTTCAGTACCGGTGGTGAGAGCAGTTCAGTACCGGTGGTGAGAGCGGTTCAGTACCGGTGGTGAGAGCGGTTCAGTACCGGTGGTGAGAGCGGTTCAGTACCGGTGGTGAGAGCAGTTCAGTACCGGTGGTGAGAGCGGTTCAGTACCGGTGGTGAGAGCGGTTCAGTACCGGTGGTGAGAGCGGTTCAGTACCGGTGGTGAGAGCAGTTCAGTACCGGTGGTGAGAGCGGTTCAGTACCGGTGGTGAGAGCGGTTCAGTACCGGTGGTGAGAGCGGTTCAGTACCGGTGGTGAGAGTGGTTCAGTACCGGTGGTGAGAGTGGTTCAGTACCGGTGGTGAGAGCGGTTCAGTACCGGTGGTGAGAGCGGTTCAGTACCGGTGGTGAGAGCAGTTCAGTACCGGTGGTGAGAGTGGTTCAGTACCGGTGGTGAGAGCGGTTCAGTACCGGTGGTGAGAGCAGTTCAGTACCGGTGGTGAGAGCAGTTCAGTACCGGTGGTGAGAGCGGTTCAGTACCGGTGGTGAGAGCGGTTCAGTACCGGTGGTGAGAGCGGTTCAGTACCGGTGGTGAGAGCGGTTCAGTACCGGTGGTGAGAGCGGTTCAGTACCGGTGGTGAGAGCGGTTCAGTACCGGTGGTGAGAGCGGTTCAGTACCGGTGGTGAGAGCAGTTCAGTACCGGTGGTGAGAGCGGTTCAGTACCGGTGGTGAGAGTGGTTCAGTACCGGTGGTGAGAGTGGTTCAGTACCGGTGGTGAGAGTGGTTCAGTACCGGTGGTGAGAGTGGTTCAGTACCGGTGGTGAGAGCGGTTCAGTACCGGTGGTGAGAGTGGTTCAGGTGACACTCGTCTAGACACATCTTGTTAGTTCTCCTCTACGGAACCTTCCATCTTAGTGTATGTTAGTTGGTATTCTTCCACCCAGTGTCAGGTGACCATTGTTATGATGAATCACACACTGGCAACACCTGGGTATCTTTACCGAGGAAACGTTTCGCCACACAGTGGCTTCATCAGTCCAATACAAAGAAGAATGGTGAAGATCAGAAGGAGTTTGAGGTAATCAATCCCTCAGCCTGGAGTCGATGTTATCTCTTCCGAGTCTCTGACTGTTGTTTCTCTTTTGTTTTTTTAGTTTCACGACTAAAACTAAACTTTCCTACCTTTTACAGAAAGATAAACAGAGAATCTAGATATATAACATTACTTTTCCTCTGAGATTTTACATTCTCGGGTTGGTAGAAAATACATTTTTTCCGAGCGACATTTTTCCTTCATCTGAATGTTGAAAAGATTTCTTTGACTGTGGTTAATAACATCATTGTGTATTTCCGTGACATAATAGTTATATAGTATTTTTTGTTGTTGACACAATTTGAGACGTCTTGAGTTTGTGTGCTGACAGACAGTTGGTGCTGACATATACTGTGGGTGCTGACACATACTGTGGGTGCTGACACATACTGTGGGTGCTGACACATACTGTTGGTGCTGACACACACTGTGGGTGCTGACACGCACTGTGACACATACTGTGGGTGCTGACTCACATACTGTGGGTGGTGACACACACACTGTGGGTGCTGACACATGCTCTGGGTGCTGACACACACACTGTGGGTGCTGACACATGCTGTGGGTGCTGACACACTGTGGGTGCTGACACACACATTGTAGGTGCTGACACACACACTGTGGGTGCTGACACACACACTGTGGGTGCTGACACACTGTGGGTGCTGACACTGTGGGTGCTGACACTGTGGGTACTGACACACACAGTGGGTACTGACACACACACTGTGGGTGCTGACACACACACTGTGGGTGCTGACACACACACTGTGGGTGCTGACACACACACTGTGGGTGCTGACACACACACTGTGGGTGCTGACACACACACTGTGGGTGCTGACACACACACTGTGGGTGCTGACACACACACTGTGGGTGCTGACACACACACTGTGGGTGCTGACACACTGTGGGTGCTGACACACTGTGGGTGCTGACACACTGTGGGTGCTGACACACTGTGGGTGCTGACACACACACTGTGGGTGCTGACACACACACTGTGGGTGCTGACACACTGTGGGTGCTGACACACTGTGGGTGCTGACACACACTGTGGGTGCTGACACACACACACACACTGTGGGTGCTGACACACTGTGGGTGCTGACACACACACTGTGGGTGCTGACACACACACTGTGGGTGCTGACACACACACTGTGGGTGCTGACACACACACTGTGTGTGCCGATGCCTTCATCTCCACAGGTTTCTCTCTCATTTTTTTCCTGACTTTTAGCTACATCTTCTTCCAAGCACTTTAACTAGTTATGGTATTTCGTTTGTGTGTGTGTGTGTGTGTGTGTGTGTGTGTGTGTGTGTGTGTGTGTGTGTGTGTGTGTACTCACCTAGTTGAGGTTGCAGGGGTCGAGTCCTGTGTGTGTGTGTGTGTGTGTGTGTGTGTGTGTGTGTGTGTGTGTGTGTCAGACATCGTGGAGGTGCCACACCTGTGGGTGTCAGGCAGAACTGTTGCACCATTAATGAAGATTGCTTACGGCTTGAAGGGGGGGGGGGGCGTGGAGGGGGAAGAGGGTTGCATGGATGGGGGAGGGGGCTGAAGTATGGGGAGAAGGTGAATGAGGAAGGGTGGAGAGGGTAGTCAACAGCACCACCCTGGATTCACTAACATGGTGATGTATCCCTGGCTGCTGCTGTTGCTGTTCCTACTTAGCTGCTCCTGCTGTTGTTGCAGGGTGGACGGACGGACGGACAAACGGACCGCTCTGTTGATACATGATTATCTTATCCAAACAGACAGGTTAATAGAGAGGTACAAACGGGAGAAGTCAGCCCAGGTAAATCATCACACCACTAGTGTACGCTTGCAACAATCATCACACCACTAGTGTACGCTTGCAACAATTATCACACTACTAGTGTACGCTTGCAACAATCATCACACCACTAGTGTACGCTTGCAACAATCATCACACTACTAGTGTACGCTTGCAACAATTAACAGGGATACCAAAATTTGAAGCACCAGTTAATAGGGATACCAGTGTTAGAACAGCAATCTTAGGAACAAGGCGGCCCCTATACAAGCCCCACCCAAACAGTAGGGGCCCCCACAGCAAGAGGACATTGTGGGGCTCTAAACTAGACCCCTGGGACAACTGTGGAAGGCCCATAGCAAAAGCAATTCCAGTGTTATAAATGGTAGGTTAACATGGATATCAGTGTTAGAAGTGGTAGGTTAACATGTTACGGTGTTATTCACATGAGAATTACAACAAGGTGGATGAGGAGGAATATCCTGTCCTTACCTAAGGTAAACAATGTGTGTGTGTGTGTGTGTGTGTGTGTGTGTGTGTGTGTGTGTGTGTTTTGGGCGACTGTAAGTACCTCTTGCCCAAAGATGGCAGGCTCTTCCTGGTTGCAGTGTGCCCACGCCCGCACTCCGCCCCTCCCTCTCTCTATCTCCCTCCTTCCCTCCCCCTCTCTCTCTCTCTCTCTCTCTCTCTCTCTCTGCCTGCCACACCTGTCACACACACACACACCTACCTCCTGCGGTGTTGCAGGTGTGTTTATGTACTCACCTACTTGTAGTTGCAGGGGTCGATTCATACATAGCTCCTGGCCCCTCCTCGTCGCTACTAGGTCCACTCTCTTCCTTCTCCATGAGCTGTATCGAACCTCTTCTTAAAACTTTGTATGGATCCTGCCTCCACTACATCACTTTCCCAATTGTTCCACTTCATGACAACACTATGACTGAAGAAACACTTCCTAACATCCCTGTGACTCGCCTGAGTTTTCAGCTTCCAGCTGTGACCCCTTGTTGCTGTGTCCCATCTCTGAAACATTGTGTGTGTGTGTGTGTGTGTGTGTGTGTGTGTGTGTGTGTGTGTGTGTGTGTGTCAGAGGCCACAGTGACTCACTTTCTGAATCCCTTGCCACACCTGTTGATCACCCTCCACCTGTTGATAACAGTACACCTGATCACCCTACTGCTAGTGAGCCCTGGATATACTGATCTTTGTGACCCTGAATGTACAGGTGTTAATGACCCTTTGACGTACAGATGTCAGTGGCCCTGGATGCTGCCGCCAGCTGTCTCCTGACGTGGGTGGCAGGTTAGAGGTGATGGTCACACTAGATCCATGTATTGTTCCTTCATCACACCCGCTTCCATCCTAACAGCCTCCATCCCAGCATCCTTCTTTGTCTCTCACTCGTGTGATAAGTAGATGAAACACATTTTTGAAGAATAGGCTAAACCTTGGCCCCCTTCCTCTCTCTCTCGTTATATATATATATATATATATATATATATATATATATATATATATATATATATATATATATATATATATATATATATATATATATATATATATATATATATTCGTGTGATTACATCCTTAGTTTCCATTTCCCGTGTGGGAACCATCCTCGGAGAAGGTAATTCCTACGTAATAGTAACTCCAGGTCTGCTGGAACGAAATCTTTGAAGATTGTTGTAGCTGTTGACCTCGTACACGTGGAACGCTGGACGATATCCTCATCCTCGTGCTGAAGTCTGTCAACTTAGGTTGGCAGACTTCAGCACGTTTGAAATCCATCCCGTGTGGTGGAGTGCGACGTGGGTAGAAACAGCTTCTGTTCCCACTTACAGAATAGCGCAGCTCTACATTGTGGTTGTATCCAGTGTTATTAAGAGAAAAGAGGTAGTGATTGTGGGGAGTTGGTGTGGATCATCTGCTGCCTGCCAGCCACGCTCCAGCAAGGTCATCTCTGGTGAAAGTTGTGACCCCAGGTCCACCTCCATTCCCGTGTATGATTACCCATTTATAGTTACAGGAGCAGACACATGTGCAACGGTTAGGCATCTTTATTCCAAAATATTTCGCCTACACAGTAGGCGTCTTTAGTCGAGTACAGAGGAGTTGGCAGAAGCAGTAGAGATGTAAAGACGATGTAATTAGTCCATCACATCTATGTTCCCTCTAGCTAATGTACGTCTATACACATCTATACTCCCTCTAGCTACTCTACGTCTATACATATCGACACAACCTCTTCTACCCTATTGTATTTTCTACAAACTAATTATATGCTAATTGACATAATTTTCTGAGTAATTACATTAATGTTAACATTTTTTCCCTGGTCAGGTTCAGGCGGAGCGACAAGGAGCCGTCCACCAGCGTTCACTATGGGCAGTCGTCATGAACCAAAGTTAGATAAAGCTGGCCCAGGACCTGGCCAGTATAACGTGACTGGTCTCTCCAATAAGGGTAGGTTACTCTCCTGCTCAGTCGTACTCACCTAGTTGTGTTTGCAGGGGTCGATTCATGGCTCCTAGCCCGGTTTTACTGTATATTTGCTGAAATTCATTGAATCTTAAGCCAGCTAACCTTCAGATAAGTAATTAACACAAAAATAGAGGAACACTGCAGCAGGCCTACTGGCCCATGCCTGGCAGGTCGTTTTCAAATCTAAACTCACGAAGACACATGTGCAACAGTCAGGTATCTTTATTGCTGAAATGTTTCACCTACACAGTAGGCTTCTTCAGTCAAATACAGAGGCAGCAGGTGTAGTAGTGAAATGAAGATGTAATCAGTCCATCAACCTTGGAGAAACAGTATTTGAGGTGGTCAGTCCCTCAGCCTGGATGAGAGTTCAGTTCCACGGTCTGAAACGATATCGATTCAAAGTTAATGAACTGATTACATCATCATTCCACTACTACACCTACTGCCTTTGTATGTGACTGAAGTAGTCTACTGTGTAGGTGAAACATTGCAGCAATAACATACCTAACTGTTGCACATGTGTCTTAATCATCAACTTATCCGTATTTTATACCATTTCAAACAAAGTTTTATGTGTTACATTTATCCCTTCAGAGGGTTTATCACTGCATGTAGCCTTGACTGTGTGGTTTATCACTGCATGTAGCCTTGACTGTGTGGTTTATCACTGCATGTAGCCTTGACTGTGTGGTTTATCACTGCATGTAGCCTTGACTGTGTGGTTTATCACTGCATGTAGCCTTGACTGTGTGGTTTATCACTGCATGTAGCCTTGACTGTGTGGTTTATCACTGTATGTAGCCTTGACTGTGTGGTTTATTACTGCATGTAGCCTTGACTGTGTGGTTTATCACTGCATGTAGCCTTGACTGTGTGGTTTATCACTGCATGTAGCCTTGACTGTGTGGTTTATCACTGCATGTAGCCTTGACTGTGTGGTTTATCACTGCATGTAGCCTTGACTGTGTGGTTTATCACTGTATGTAGCCTTGACTGTGTGGTTTATTACTGCATGTAGCCTTGACTGTGTGGTTTATCACTGCATGTAGCCTTGACTGTGTGGTTTATCACTGCATGTAGCCTTGACTGTGTGGTTTATCACTGCATGTAGCCTTGACTGTGTGGTTTATCACTGTATGTAGCCTTGACTGTGTGGTTTATTACTGCATGTAGCCTTGACTGTGTGGTTTATCACTGCATGTAGCCTTGACTGTGTGGTTTATCACTGTATGTAGCCTTGACTGTGTGGTTTATTACTGCATGTAGCCTTGACTGTGTGGTTTATCACTGCATGTAGCCTTGACTGTGTGGTTTATCACTGTATGTAGCCTTGACTGTGTGGTTTATCACTGTATGTAGCCTTGACTGTGTGGTTTATCACTGCATGTAGCCTTGACTGTGTGGTTTATCACTGCATGTAGCCTTGACTGTGTGGTTTATCACTGCATGTAGCCTTGACTGTGTGGTTTATCACTGCATGTAGCCTTGACTGTGTGGTTTATCACTGCATGTAGCCTTGACTGTGTGGTTTATCACTGCATGTAGCCTTGACTGTGTGGTTTATCACTGTATGTAGCCTTGACTGTGTGGTTTATCACTGCATGTAGCCTTGACTGTGTGGTTTATCACTGTATGTAGCCTTGACTGTGTGGTTTATCACTGTATGTAGCCTTGACTGTGTGGTTTATCACTGCATGTAGCCTTGACTGTGTGGTTTATCACTGCATGTAGCCTTGACTGTGTGGTTTATCACTGCATGTAGCCTTGACTGTGTGGTTTATCACTGCATGTAGCCTTGACTGTGTGGTTTATCACTGCATGTAGCCTTGACTGTGTGGTTTATCACTGTATGTAGCCTTGACTGTGTGGTTTATCACTGCATGTAGCCTTGACTGTGTGGTTTATCACTGTATGTAGCCTTGACTGTGTGGTTTATCACTGTATGTAGCCTTGACTGTGTGGTTTATCACTGCATGTAGCCTTGACTGTGTGGTTTATCACTGCATGTAGCCTTGACTGTGTGGTTTATCACTGCATGTAGCCTTGACTGTGTGGTTTATCACTGCATGTAGCCTTGACTGTGTGGTTTATCACTGCATGTAGCCTTGACTGTGTGGTTTATCACTGCGTGTAGCCTTGACTGTGTGGTTTATCACTGCATGTAGCCTTGACTGTGTGGTTTATCACTGCATGTAGCCTTGACTGTGTGGTTTATCACTGCATGTAGCCTTGACTGTGTGGTTTATCACTGCATGTAGCCTTGACTGTGTGGTTTATCACTGCATGTAGCCTTGACTGTGTGGTTTATCACTGCATGTAGCCTTGACTGTGTGGTTTATCACTGCATGTAGCCTTGACTGTGTGGTTTATCACTGCATGTAGCCTTGACTGTGTGGTTTATCACTGCGTGTAGCCTTGACTGTGTGGTTTATCACTGCATGTAGCCTTGACTGTGTGGTTTATCACTGCATGTAGCCTTGACTGTGTGGTTTATCACTGCGTGTAGCCTTGACTGTGTGGTTTATCACTGCGTGTAGCCTTGACTGTGTGGTTTATCACTGCATGTAGCCTTGACTGTGTGGTTTATCACTGCATGTAGCCTTGACTGTGTGGTTTATCACTGCATGTAGCCTTGACTGTGTGGTTTATCACTGCATGTAGCCTTGAATGTGTGGTTTATCACTGCGTGTAGCCTTGACTGTGTGGTTTATCACTGCATGTAGCCTTGACTGTGTGGTTTATCACTGCATGTAGCCTTGACTGTGTGGTTTATCACTGCATGTAGCCTTGACTGTGTGGTTTATCACTGCATGTAGCCTTGACTGTGTGGTTTATCACTGCATGTAGCCTTGACTGTATTGTTTATCACTGCATGTAGCCTTGACTGTGTGGTTTATCACTGCATGTAGCCTTGACTGTGTGGTTTATCACTGCATGTAGCCTTGACTGTGTGGTTTATCACTGCATGTAGCCTTGACTGTGTGGTTTATCACTGCATGTAGCCTTGACTGTGTGGTTTATCACTGCATGTAGCCTTGACTGTGTGGTTTATCACTGCATGTAGCCTTGACTGTGTGGTTTATCACTGCATGTAGCCTTGACTGTGTGGTTTATCACTGCATGTAGCCTTGACTGTGTGGTTTATCACTGCATGTAGCCTTGACTGTGTGGTTTATCACTGCATGTAGCCTTGACTGTGTGGTTTATCACTGCATGTAGCCTTGACTGTGTGGTTTATCACTGCATGTAGCCTTGACTGTGTGGTTTATCACTGCATGTAGCCTTGACTGTATGGTTTGTGTTCAGGTAAGGACGAACCAGTAGCGGCCTCCATGCACATCAAACCTAAGGACCCAAAGATGTATGTCACTCCGGCACCGTGTGACTATTCTCCGGACAAAGCTGAAGCCAAAGTGAGCGAGGGTTCTCCAAGCTTCTCCTTCGGCGTCAAGACTGAAGACGGTAAACCTTCGGACGCTCCGGGTGGGTTTCAGCATGTGATGTAAATGGTTTAAAAAACATTTATGAATCTTTACTGAGGAAACGTTTCGTCAGCCAGTGGCTTCTTCAGTCCAATACTGTGAAGAACGGTGAAAGAAGTGAAAGAGTTTGAGGTAATTAGTCCCTCAGCCTTGAGTCGATATAATTAGTCCATCAATCTCTTCAATATTGATGGACTGATTACATCAATTCAAGGGTGAGGGACTGATTACCTCAAACTCCTGTTCTTCACCATTCTCCTTTGTATGGACTGATGAAGCCACTGTGTGGCGAAACGTTTCCTCAACAAAGATACCCAAGTGTTGCACATTTCTACATTATTAAAATATTTATACTGTGTTTGGAAAATTATAAGTTCTTTATATGAAATACTTTTGGTATTTGCTAGAAGAAGCATTTCTAGCCTATAAATAATCTGTGTTAAGATATTGAGGAGATAAATGATAATTGAAGTAATTGATAAATATATTAAAAATAATTTGGGGTTACACTTGTGAGAAGTGTCACTAGTACGTTAAGAGACCATACAATAAGTGTCAGGGGCCCGAGACTGTTCAACTGCCTCCCAGCATACATAAGGGGGATTACCAACAGACCCCTGGCAGTCTTCAAGCTGGCACTGGACAAGCACCTAAAGTCGGTTCCTGATCAGCCGGGCTGTGGCTCGTACGTTGGTTTGCGTGCAGCCAGCAGTAACAGCCTGGTTGATCAGGCTCTGATACACCAGGAGGCCTGGTCACAGACCGGGCCGCGGGGGCGTTGACCCCCGGAACTCTCTCCAGGTAAAACTCCAGAAGTGTTTAGACACTGTCACACTAGTCTGGTGCACCAGAATGAATCATGTGTTGCTAGCCGTACGATGAACAATTATGTATAATAATTTGACTAAGTGAATGCTTGACATTATATTGTAAGGGTTGTCAGCGTCTCCTGTGCAGTTTTCCCTACACTGACAAGCCTTTATAACCCGGGGCTCAGTAGGATAGGCTTTGTAACGAAGGCAATTTTTATCCAATTTGCAGAAAATAGTGTGCCCAACAAGCACTTGCTGCCCATGGTACTGCCAGTAGCAATCGTTGCATAAACAATCGTCTGATAGATGACTGTTATATGGGGAAACACTGGTAGCATTGTCATGACTCGAGACAGCGTAGTGACACAACATACAGTGATGCTGGTCACAGACACTGGAGTGTATCTGATGGCTGCTCTAGTAATTAGTCTTAGCAAGGATAGGAAACCTACAGCACGTGAACCTGTTCACAGGTTCACGTGCTAGCTATAGTTATTAATTAGCCATGTGACAATAAGGAACATCTTGTATAATAAACGTATTTAGAAAGTTGTACATGTATGGTATACAGTACTGAATGGAAGGATTGGTGGTAAAAATAGAATAAGGTGGAAGGAGTTTGTGTACATACAAATGTGTGGACACGCATATAAATGAAAAAAGTTATAACAGGTGTTTATATGGAGAGGCTATTGATTACCTTGCTAATTATGGAAGATGGCAAACAGGACGTAGACTGTCTCTTTTAAAGATTGTAATCGCTAAGTAGTGAGCAGCAAACCACTTTTGTCTACTTTTAAGTTATGTATAACTTATCATTTTTTTTCCACAGCTCCAAACAGCTACAACATCCCGTCCTTGCTGGGCTCCACCAAGGAGGGCTCCAAGCACTCAGCTCCAAGCTTCAGCATGTCTTCCCGCCCTCCTCCTGAGGAAGACAAGATGAAGGTGCCAGGTCCTGGTTCTTATAATGAATCCACAGTAGACAAGTATAAGACTATCAAGAGTCCCAGCTTCAGCATGGGTCAGCGTACTACCATTCCCTCGGATCATACCATGAAGCCTGGACCGGGAGCACACTGCCCTGAAAAGGTATTGTCTTCAAATTTATTGAGGTAGTATTGTCATTCAGTTACTGCACAGTATGATAGATAGTATAGCCCAAAACACCATTTAAAATTAATTTATAATAAAAAGATCGTCTATAAAAGGTTTGTTTTGCTTAATTTAGTAAGGTACGAAATGCATTTTGCAAGCTTAAAATGAGACACAACTTGCACATAACGCTTGGCACTACTCTCCGGCACTCTGCACTGCATGTAACTTTCGTGTTCAGTATCAGCCCTCCGGTCCCAAGTTCACCATGGCTCCCAGACCTGCTGACGAAGTGGACAAAATGAACATCCCAGGCCCAGGCACTTACAACTCTGGTGATCTTGATAAGTGCAGAGAGAAAACGCCAGCCTTTACTATGTCCCCAAAGACCAGCTTGCCCACCGATAACGGTCCAAAGCCTGCGCCAAATGCTTACTCTCCAGAGAAGGTGGGTAGCTAGTTACATGGTATACTGTACCAAAAATGATAGGGACCTTATTCCTGCTAGTTCAGAACTGGTGGGTACAAGGAGATAAAGAGCACATAGAGTGAAAGAAAATATTTTATTACACTGTAGGAACTTCACTACATAGGAAGGGCAACACAGCAGAGTGCGTGGTGGGAGTAAGAGATTCTGGGTTCTCAAATACAGTGTTGCTCATCGATAAGAAAAAATGTAAACATATTCTTGATTTTTTTTTTTTTTTTGAAAGCAGGAAGCAGAGAAGTGTGTTTTCAGTAGGAATGCACATCAGGCATAACACTGAGGTAAAGCTCTCGTAACTGGTACTACTCAATAAGCAACGTTGATCAGGCCCTTATCCACCATGAGACCTGGTCTCAGACCGGGCCGAGGGGGCGTTGACCCCCGAAACCCTCTCCACGTAAACTCCAGGTAAACATATAAGAGGAAGAAGGTGTATAACTCAGCAACAATACACTCATTAATGAGTCTTACAATATAGATTATACAACAGTGTGAGTGAGGAACTATACACTAAGAATACACATTAATGGACATGAAGAAATACTACATAAACTGTCCCCAAATTTAAAGGATTTCCAGTACACTGACTTTAATTTTCCAACATTCTAACTGATAGTTAACTTGCGTAGAAATTGAAAGTTAACAGGATTTCCTTCAGAATGTGTTGAAGGCATTTTTCCAGAGCCGAGATCTCTCTCGTTCCTGGTCATTCTTCCCCATGAACGTCAACATTAACCAGATTAGACCCAAACTTACAGAGATGTGATCCGTGAGATTCGACACAAACCCAAATCTGAAACAAAATTAAGTCCACAATTTTGTATCATTAGCGGATTTTAGAAGAGTTGTATTTTTTAGAAAATTATTAGTGTGTGTGTGTGTGTGTGTGTGTGTGTGTGTGTACTCACCTAGTTGTGGTTGCAGGGGTCGATTCACAGTTACTGGCCCCGTCTCTTCACTGGTCGCTACTAGGTCACTCTTCCTGCTCCATTAGCTTTATCATACCTCTTCTTAAAGCTATGTATGGATCCTGCCTCCACTACATCGCTTCCCAGACTATTTCACTTCCTGAAAACTCTGTGACTGAAGAAATACTTCCTGACATCCCTATGTATGTATGTGCATGTTTATATATATATATATATATATATATATATATATATATATATATATATATATATATATATATATATATATATATATATATATAGTGTGTGTGTGTGTACTCACCTAATTGTGGTTGCAGGGGTCGAGACTCAGCTCCTGGCCCCGCCTCTTCACTGATCGTTACTGGGTCCTCTCTCTGCTTCCTGAGCTTTGTCATACCTCTTCTTAAAACTATGTATGGTTCCTGCCTCCACTACTTCACTTGCTAGGCTATTCCACTTGCTGACTGAAGAAATACTTCCTAACGTCCCTGTGACTCGTCTGAGTCTTCAGCTTCCAGTTGTGACCCCTTGTCCCTGTGTCCCCTCTCTGGAACATCCTATCTCTGTCCACCTTACCTTGTCTATTCCCCGCAGTATCTTGTATGTCGTTATGTCTCCCCTGACCCTTCTGTCCTCCAGTGTCGTCAGTCCGATTTCCCTTAACCTTTCCTCGCACGACATTCCCTTGAGCTCTGGGACTAGCCTTGTTGCAAACCTTTGTACTTTCTCTAACTTCTTGACGTGCTTGACCAGGTGTGGGTTCCAGACTGGTGCTGCATACTCCAGTATGGGCCTAACATACACAGTGTACAGTGTCTTGAACGATTCCTTATTAAGGTATCGGAACGCTATTCTCAGGTTTGCCAGGCGCCCGTATGCTGCAGCAGTTATTTGGTTGATGTGTGCCTCCGGTGATGTGCTCGGTGTTATGGTCACCCCAAGGTCTTTCTCCCTGAGTGAGGTCTGTAGTCTTTGTCCACCTAGCCTATACTCTGTCTGCGGTCTTCTTTGCCCCTCCCCAATCTTCATGACTTTGCATTTGGCTGGATTGAATTCGAGAAGCCAGTTACTGGACCACATGTCCAGCCTGTCCAGGTCTCTTTGCAGTCCTGCCTCATCCTCGTCCGATTTAATTCTTCTCATCAACTTCACGTCATCTGCGAACAGGGACACTTCAGAGTCTATTCCCTCCATCATGTTGTTCACATATATCAAAAATAGCACTGGTCCTAGAACTGACCCCTGTGGGACCCCGCTCGTCACAGGCGCCCACTGTGATACCTCTTCACGTACCATGACTCGTTGCTGCCTCCCTGTCAGGTATTCCCTTATCCATTGCAGTGCCCTCCCTTTTACATGCGCCTGATCCTCCAGCTTCTGCACTAATCTCTTGTGGGGAACTGTGTCAAAGGCCTTCCTGCAGTCTAGGAAAACGCAATCTACCCACCCCTCTCTCTCGTGTCTTACTTCTGTTACCTTGTCATAAAACTCCAGGAGGTTTGTGATACAGGATTTGCCTTCCATGAACCCATGCTGGTTTTCATTTATAATCTTGTTCCTTTCCAGGTGTTCGACCACTCTCCTCCTGATAATCTTCTCCATGACTTTGCACACAATGCATGTCAGAGACACAGGTCTGTAGTTTAGTGCCTCGTTTCTGTTTCCTTTCTTAAATATGGGGACTGCATTAGCTGTCTTCCATTTCTCAGGTAGTTGCCCAGTTTCAAGGGATGTGTTGAAGATTGTGGTTAGAGGCACGCACAACATCTCTGCTCCTTCTCTAAGGACCCATGGGGAGATGTTGTCCGGTCCCATCGCCTTTGAGGTGTCAAGGTCACTTAAGAGCTTCTTCACCTCCTCCTCAGTTGTTCGTATGTCATCCAACACTTGTTGGTATATTCCCTCTTGATGTTCCCTTCTGTGCTGTCTTCCCACAGCCCTTCCTGTCTACTGTAAAAAACCCCTTAAATCTCCTGTTCAGCTCCTCACATACCTCCTGATCATTTCTTGTGAGTTCTCCACCTTCTGTCCTTAATCTGATCACCTGGTCTTTGACTGTTGTCTTCCTCCTGATGTGGCTATACAACAGTTTCGGGTCAGTCTTTATTCTCGATGCTATGTCATTTTCATACTGTCGCTGGGCCTCCCTCCTTACCTGTGCATACTCATTCCTGGCTCTGCGACTGATCTCCCTATTTTCGTGTGTTCTCTGCCTTCTGTACTTTTTCCATTCTCTATTGCACTTTGTTTTTGCCTCCTTACACCGTCGGGTAAACCAGGGGCTCGAGTGTGTGTGTGTGTGTGTGTGTGTGTGTGTGTGTGTGTGTGTGTGTGTGTGTGTGTGTGTGTGTGTATTCATTATGGGCTAGAATGGCACACTAGTAATACACAAATAACCCGCACATAGAAGAGAGGAGCTTACGACGGGTTATTTGTGTATCGTTTCAGTCACGGTATTGTGCCTTTTTTATTTACACACTAGTGATCATACAATTGCGCAATTACGTATGAAAGTCAGGCAGTATATATTATGGTGTATCGTTATTCTACTTAAGGAGAAGCGCTAAATCCGTATGGGTCATTCGACACGAGGAGTAATGGAGGTTCCATCCTCCTCCCGCTAGCTGCGGCCGGGCTGGCGACCGGGCTGGTGACCGGGGAACTTGAGTGTCTGGTAGGCCAGTAGACCAGTCTTAAAAAAAAAAAAAACATTGTACGGGCGTGGATTGAACCCGCGGTGAGTGAGTCATAAAACTCTAGACCGACACGTTAGCCACTGGATCAGTTGACTACAATAAGATCATCCAACTACGTATATTTATACGCCATAGTTTTACTTTAGTTTATTATGTTTATTATGCATCTCATACCCATCCTGTGGGTGGTAGTCACAAGATTACAGAGGTACATAATGGGTCCAGTGACTGGACCGCAAAGTTATGATAGCTGAACTAGTTAACAGCATGGTGACCGGACCATGATTCAGAACTTCCCTCTCGCTGGTTTAAAAACCATTTGCATCCGGATGGTCAGTGGCGACGCCAAGGAGGGGCTAAGGGAGCTGAAGCCCCCAAAACTTCCCTCAACCCTAATTCAAAACAAGTCTGGCAGCCACCCTCCCCTGCCGCTTCCAGCCAGACAGTCACCTGAGTGTAGTAAACCGTGGCGCTGCCGCTGCTGGTGGTCGGTATAAACAGTGAACACTAACATGTCCGCTTGATCTTCACCAGCATCAAGACTCTTGACAGGCAAGAGTCGTGAAGACTTACCCCCCCCCCTTAAGGGAGGTTCCTTGACGCTGGATCTGTGCTCCAGTTCCCTAAATTAAGCCTGAATATCTTTCATCCCCTCCCCCTCACAGGCGCTGTATAATCCTACAGGTTTAGCGCTTCCCTATTATAATAATGAAGCAAGTACCAAGATACCAAGGGCACTAATAGTGCCAAGGGTGCCAAGGACTTCGTGGGCTCATAGGAAAAGGAGGGACGTGATAACCGTTAAGTATAAAATTATAACAGTATATAAACACACACGAAGACTTGTCAGCGCCGTCGCCACGAAAAACACAAGAAGCCACAGGTGTGAAACTGAGAAAAATAATGTTTGTAAATTGTGGTAAACTGTTGGAATGATATGTACGAGGAGGCAGTATGTGGTATAACCACCACAAACATAATTACCACTATATTAATAATAATAAATAATATTTTCAAACATACATTAATATTAGTGGCAGGTTAACTGTGCATTCCTTATAAATAGAAGCATATAAATATGGATAACTGTATGACCCTTGTAGGTTTAGCGCTTCTTTTGATTATAATAAATATGGATAGATGTACATTAGCTGTGTTCTTGTAGCTTCAAATAGGTAATAACACTGGTGACTGCTCAAAGACTGTACAGTAACTCAGACTCCTGCCAGCAACTCTCACCCTGTATCCCATCACAAGACGAAGCCAGACTCAAGTATGTCCAGCTTCTCGTATGCCACAAATATTCTATTTAAAAGATTGGCAGATATTTCTCGTCTCACACCTAGTCCTAATATTGAATCTGTGATTAGATTTATCAATCTCCTTCAACTGGGAGTAGGTCCTTCTTTCACTGCTAGGATGGTCTCAAGGTTTTCGTGGATGTGTCTCCGACTCGAGTACATCCTGTGACGTGTTATATTGAAAAACTTGTACCCAGTCCTTATTCACCAGCCAGTAGGTGTTACTGAGAGACTGTAGAGTTGCTAGGGTGATGCAGCAGGTAAGCAGTTGCTAGGGTGATGCAGCAGGTAAGCAGTTGCTAGGGTGAGGCAGCAAGTAAGCAGTTGCTAGGGCGATGAAGCAGGTAAGCAGTTGCTAGGGTGATGCAGCAGGTAAGCAGTTGCTAGGGTGAGGCAGCAGGTAAGCAGTTGCTAGGGTGATGCAGCAGGTAAGCAGTCGCTAGGGTGATGCAGCAGGTAAGCAGTCGCTAGGTTGATGCAGCAGGTAAGCAGTCGCTAGGTTGATGCAGCAAGTAAGCAGTCGCTAGGGTGATGGAGCAGGTAAGCAGTCGCTAGGGTGATCCAGCAAGTAAGCAGTCGCTAGGGTGATGCAGCAGGTAAGCAGTCGCTAGGGTGAGGCAGCAGGTAAGCAGTCGCTAGGGTGAGGCAGCAGGTAAGCAGTCGCTAGGGAGCAGGCAGGTAGAAACATCACAGTTTCTCTGGTGTTATTATCAAGAAGGAAAGTTATTCATTCATAACAGATGCTCTTGTTTGATGGAGGTTTGTTACAGTCTTCAAAACTTGTAATTTATATGCACATTACCTGTCTCATTTGAGATATAATTAGTTCCTAATATTTGGCACTGTACTCCCCGGCACTCTGCACTGCATGTAACTTTCGTGTTCAGTATCAGCCCTCCGGTCCCAAGTTCACCATGGCTCCCAGACCTGCTGACGAAGTGGACAAAATGAACATCCCAGGCCCAGGCACTTACAACTCTGGTGATCTTGATAAGTGCAAAGAGAAAACGCCAGCCTTTACTATGTCCCCAAAGACCAGCTTGCCCACCGATAACAGTCCAAAGCCTGCGCCAAATGCTTACTCTCCAGAGAAGGTGAGTAGTGGGCCAGAGGGTATTAGGTGGCAGAAAATAAGGGATCTTTGACCTTAGTGTTTAGAATTACATAACAATATAGACATAAACCAAATAACTGCACAACAAGCGCATCAGGGACTACACTGTCTTGTTCAAGAGCGAGAATAGTATTAGGTATGACATGTATGAATTTAAACACACTGAGGAATTGAAGATCATACAACTGAAAGTACAGAGCTAACCGCAGAAGAGTTGAATAAAATGAAATAATTAGGCAAAACACATGGTATTATGAGTACAATTGAGATCTGAAAAGGAATAAGGTATAATGGAAATTTTTTAATTCAAAACATAAACATAACTGCAAGGCAATAAGGTATCAAACAAAAGAAACCATAGAGTCAAGGATCGACACTACAAGAACCACACATAACTAGGGTGAGGAACACGGGAATCATACAGTACCAAGAGTCAAAACTAACAGCATAGGGAGCACATAACACTAGGGGTGGAGAATAGTAGTAGTATAGGGACCACACAACATTGGGTGAAGAACTACCCCAGGAGTGAGAACCAACACCATGGAGAACACACAACCCCAGGAGTGAGAACCAACACCATGGAGAACACACAGCCCCAGGGGTGAGAACCAACACCATGGAGACCGCACAATCCCAGGGGTGAGAACCAACACCATGGAGACCACACAACCCCAGAGGTGAGAACCAACACCATGGAGACCACACAACCCCAGGGGTGAGAACCAACACCATGGAGACCACACAACCCCAGAGGTGAGAACCAACACCATGGAGACCACACAACCCCATGGGTGAGAACCAACACCATGGAGACCACACAACCCCAGGGGTGAGAACCAACACCATGGAGACCACACAACCCCAGGGGTGAGAACCAACACCATGGAGACCACACAACCCCAGGGGTGAGAGCCAACACCATGGAGACCACACAACCCCAGGGGTGAGAACCATACCATGGAGACCACACAACCCCAGGGGTGAGAACCAACACCATGGAGACCACACAACCCCAGGAGTGAGAACCAACACCATGGAGACCACACAACCCCAGGGGTGAGAACCAACATCATGGAGACCACAACCCCAGGGGTGAGAACCAACACCATGGAGACCACACAACCCCAGGGGTGAGAACCATCACCATGGAGACCACACAACCCCAGGAGTGAAAACCAACACCATGGAGACCACACAACCCCAGGGGTGAGAACCAACACCATGGAGACCACACAACCCCAGGGGTGAGAACCAACACCATGGAGACCACACAACCCCAGGGGTGAGAACCAACACCATGGAGACCACAACCCCAGGGGTGAGAACCAACACCATGGAGACCACACAACCCCAGGGGTGAGAACCAACACCATGGAGACCACACAACCAAAGGGGTGAGAACCAACACCATGGAGACCACACAACCCCAGGGGTAAGAACCAACACCATGGAGACCACACAACCCCAGGAGTGAGAACCAACACCATGGAGACCACACAACCCCAGGGGTGAGAACCAACATCATGGAGACCACACAACCCCAGGGGTGAGAACCAACACCATGGAGACCACACAACCCCAGGAGTGAGAACCAACACCATGGAGACCACACAACCCCAGGAGTGAAAACCAACACTATGGAGACAACACAACCCCAGGGGTGAGAACCAACACCATGGAGAACACACAATCCCAGGGGTGAGAACCAACACCATGGAGACCACACAACCCCAGGGGTGAGAACCAACACCATGGAGACCACACAACCCCAGGGGTGAGAACCAACACCATGGAGACCACACAACCCCAGGGGTGAGAACCAACATCATGGAGACCACACAACCCCATGGGTGAGAACCAACACCATGGAGACCACACAACCCCAGGGGTGAGAACCAACACCATGGAGACCACACAACCCCAGGGGTGAGAACCAACACCATGGAGACCACACAACCCCAGGGGTGAGAACCAACACCATGGAGAACACACAACCCCAGGAGTGAGAACCAACACCATGGAGACCACACAACCCCAGGGGTGAGAACCAACACCATGGAGACCACACAACCCCAGGGGTGAAAACCAACACCATGGAGACCACACAACCCCAGGGGTGAGAACCAACACCATGGAGAAGACACAACCCCAGGAGTGAGAACCAACACCATGGAGACCACACAACTCCAGGGGTGAGAACCAACGCCATGGAGACCACAGAACGCCAGGGGTGAAAACCAACGCCATGGAGACCACACAACCCCAGGGGTGAGAACCAACACCATGGAGACCACACAACCCCAGGGGTGAGAACCAACACCATGGAGACCACACAACCCCAGGGGTGAGAACCAACACCATGGAGACCACACAACCCCAGGAGTGAAAACCAACACCATGGAGACCACACAACCCCAGGGGTGAGAACCAACACCATGGAGACCACACAACCCCAGGGGTGAGAACCAACACCATGGAGACCACACAACCCCAGGGGTGAGAACCAACACCATGGAGACCACACAACCCCAGGAGTGAGAACCAACACCATGGAGACCACACAATCCCAGGGGTGAGAACCAACACCATGGAGACCACACAACCCCAGAGGTGAGAACCAACACCATGGAAACCACACATCCCCAGGGGTGAGAACCAACACTATGGAGACCACACAACCCCAGGAGTGAGAACCAACACCATGGAGACCACACAACCCCAGGGGTGAGAACCAACACCATGGAGACCACACAACCCCAGGGGTGAAAACCAACACCATGGAAACCACACAACCCCAGGGGTGAGAACCAACACCATGGAGATCACACAACCCCAGGGGCGAAAACCAACACCATGGAGACCACACAACCCCAGGGGTGAGAACCAACACCATGGAGACCACACAACCCCAGGGGTGAGAACCAACACCATGGAGACCACACAACCCCAGGGGTGAGAACCAACACCATGGAGACCACACAACCCCAGGGGTGAGAACCAACACCATGGAGACCACACAACCCCAGGGGTGAGAACCAACACCATGGAGACCACACAACCCCAGGGGTGAGAACCAACACCATGGAGACCACACAACCCCAGGGGTGAGAACCAACACCATGGAGACCACACAACCCCAGGGGTAAAAATGAACAAACCACAACACTAGGAATAAAGACCAGCGATAGGAACACAAAGTTAGATAAAACAAAGAAAACTTGGAACCAGTATAAGAAATACATAATCCCAGAAGTTTAGAGAAGATTCCAACAAAACGATTATAACTTGATAATTATACGAAGATAAGGAAACGGGATAAATGTAACTTCGAAAAGTAAACACGAGAAAGACAGAACCAATCATTATATTTGCGTCTGTTAAAAACAAATTAAAAAAAATACAAGGAATAAAGGATGACAACAAAATCACCGAATTAGAAGAAATGTGAAATAGTGAATATTGGGTCCCATAAAGTGTTTACGACAGTCGTAGCTTAGATACAGCGGATTTACCTCAAATTCAGGATACTGAAATGTCTAGAGAGGAAGCAATGGAGTTACTACAGTACTGTCTGGCTTAGTGCTAACCCCCATGACTATAATAATAGTTACGATACTGTATGCTGGCAAAAAACTGCTGATTAGTAAGTCACTTTCTGACTTGTCCAAAGTGACTCAATCTCGGGAACAATAGTTAAGAAAGGCTGAAGGCACCAGACACTTCCTCACTGACTCATGAGAGGAAAAAACAACACAAGATAACTACTTAAGTCACAATATATGCGTTAGAATAGCTAAAGGTTTCTTAACACTATTAACAGAAGGAAGAAGACGCTACACTTGTAAACTAATAATAATAATAATAATAATAATAATAATAATAATAATAATAATAATAATAATAATTTTCAAGTAAACGGTTTAAGTTTCAGTATAAATAAAAAAAGCCTAGTGATATACAACATTTTGGGCAGACTTTTTAATTACAAATTAAAAAATATATATTAAACTACTTGCAACTTGCAAAATATTTTGTATGAGACAGAAGAGGTGTAATGGAAATTATATATATATATATATATATATATATATATATATATATATATATATATATATATATATATATATATATATATATATATATATATATATATTTGTGTGTGAAGCTCGGGTTGTAAATGCTGCAGCGAGGAGACGGTTGGAGGCAGTGGAGATGTCCTGTCTAAGGGCAATGTGTGGTGTAAATATTATTCAGAAAATTCGGAGTGTGGTAATTAGGAGAAGTTGTGGAGTTAATAAAAGTATTAGTCAGAGGGCTGAAGAGGGGTTGTTGCGGTGGTTTGGTCATTTAGAGAGAATGGATCAAAGTAGAATGACATGGAGAGTGTATAAATCTGTAGGGGAAGGAAGGCGGGGTAGGGGTCGTCCTCGAAAAGGTTGGAGGGAGGGGGTAAAGGAGGTGTTGTGGGCGAGGGGCTTGGACTTCCAGCAAGCGTGCGTGAGCGTGTTAGATAGGAGTGAATGGAGACGAATGGTATTTGGGACTTGACGAGCTGATGGAGTGCGAGCAGGGTAATATTTAGTGAAGGGATTCAGGGAAACCGGTTATTTTATATAGCCGGACTTGAGTCCTGGAAATGGGAAATACAATGCCTGCACTCTAAAGGAGAGGTTCGGGATATTGGCAGTTTTGAGGGATATGTTGTGTATCTTTATACGCATATGCTTCTAAACTGTTGTATTCTGAGCACCTCTGCAAAAACAGTGATTATGTGTGAGGTGAAAGTGTTGAATGGTGATGAAAGTATTTTCTTTTTGGGGATTTTTTTTCTTTTTGGGTCACCCTGCCTCGGTGGGAGACGGCCGACTTGTTTATATATATATATTATAATATATATATATATATATATATATATATATATATATATATATATATATATATATATATATGCAAAACAACCACTCTGAAAGAATAGAGAAATTCCAAGCGCTTTCGTGACTACTCACATTATCAAGGAACTATGAAAGTAAAGCATCCAAGGAAGCTATATAAGGGGTCTGGCCAACACCTCACTATCAGATCCCACAACGGTTAAACACCTGACGCGCGCCGACCCAACTTGGATAGGTCCTTTGCACAACTCACCCACAAACTATTCTACCCAAGAAAATTTAAAAATTATTGTTTGTCCAGTGTATTATTAAATTCTTCCCAAATTCTATTAATTATAAATGGATCTAATTTATATAAACCAAAGGAAATATTCATATTATTGTCAAAACTGCTTTTTATGAAACAAGATTCAATTATATTCCTGTCGACCATGGACTTGCTTGATACTACTTTCTCAACTTTTTGAAAATCAATTGAATGGTTAAAATCTCTTACATGAATAAATAGAGCATTGGAATCTTGTCCAGTTTTAATGCTATATTTATGTTGTTTTAATCTTAGTTCGAGATTTTTACCAGTTTGACCGTAATAAACTTTATCGCAAATTTTACAAGGAATCTTATAGACACATCCATCAGCATTTTGGGGGGAATTCTTTATCAAAAGTTTTTTTACTATATCAAGATTTTTGAATACAACTTTAATATTAAAAGTCTTAAGAAGAGAAGGCATATCAACCAAGTTTTCATGGTAAGGGAGAACCAACATATTTTTAGTTGAATAAGGCTGGTTGTCCCTTTTTGGATTGTAAAAAGTATTTCTAGCAACTTTAAAAGATTTATCAATTACATTTCTTGGGTATTTTAAATCATTACCTATTTCATAAATTTTGGATATTTCCTCATCTATGAACTCAGGACTACAAATTCGTAAAGCTCTCAAAAACATTGATGAGAAAACAGACAGTTTGACTCTATCTTGATGCGAGGAATAATAGTGGACATAGGAACAGTTATTTGTAGGTTTTCTGTAAATTTTAAATTTGAATTCATTATTACCCTTAATAATTAAAACATCTAGAAAAGGCAATGAGTTATTTTCTTCAAACTCAACAGTAAATACAGAAAATAACTCATTGCCTTTTCTAGATGTTTTAATTATTAAGGGTAATAATGAATTCAAATTTAAAATTTACAGAAAACCTACAAATAACTGTTCCTATGTCCACTATTATTCCTCGCATCAAGATAGAGTCAAACTGTCTGTTTTCTCATCAATGTTTTTGAGAGCTTTACGAATTTGTAGTCCTGAGTTCATAGATGAGGAAATATCCAAAATTTATGAAATAGGTAATGATTTAAAATACCCAAGAAATGTAATTGATAAATCTTTTAAAGTTGCTAGAAATACTTTTTACAATCCAAAAAGGGACAACCAGCCTTATTCAACTAAAAATATGTTGGTTCTCCCTTACCATGAAAACTTGGTTGATATGCCTTCTCTTCTTAAGACTTTTAATATTAAAGTTGTATTCAAAAATCTTGATATAGTAAAAAAACTTTTGATAAAGAATTCCCCCCAAAATGCTGATGGATGTGTCTATAAGATTCCTTGTAAAATTTGCGATAAAGTTTATTACGGTCAAACTGGTAAAAATCTCGAACTAAGATTAAAACAACATAAATATAGCATTAAAACTGGACAAGATTCCAATGCTCTATTTATTCATGTAAGAGATTTTAACCATTCAATTGATTTTCAAAAAGTTGAGAAAGTAGTATCAAGCAAGTCCATGGTCGACAGGAATATAATTGAATCTTGTTTCATAAAAAGCAGTTTTGACAATAATATGAATATTTCCTTTGGTTTATATAAATTAGATCCATTTATAATTAATAGAATTTGGGAAGAATTTAATAATACACTGGACAAATAATAATTTTTAAATTTTCTTGGGTAGAATAGTTTGTGGGTGAGTTGTGCAAAGGACCTATCCAGTTGGGCCGGCGCGCGTCAGGTGTTTAACCGTTGTGGGATCTGATAGTGAGGTGCTGGCCAGACCCCTTATATAGCTTCCTTGGATGCTTTACTTTCATAGTTCCTTGATAATGTGAGTAGTCACGAAAGCGCTTGGAATTTCTCTATTCTTTCAGAGTGGTTGTTTTGCATATTCTGAAATCACCTGTTTACTGTGATCTTGTTGCATATATATATATATATATATATATATATATATATATATATATATATATATATATATATATATATATATATATATATATATATATAATATGTGTGTGAATAATACGAAATATTTTGCAAATAGTTTAATATATTGGGCGTAGCTCTCCTGTAATTTCAAAATTTTAAATAGGAGTGGGGAGTGAGAAAGGAGAGGATTCTAGGGATGTGTATATCTGGCTACATACATATGCTGTGTGTTTACTTTGAATCCCTATTTCAGGAATTATGTACTCTAAACCGTAGTGCTGTACAGGCTATAATGCAGCTTTTATAACCCTCGTGAAGTCAATAGGCTTTTAAGCACAGTAAACCAACCAAACTTTAAGAGTCGAACAGCAGGGGCAAGAACTGTTAGTGATAACACCACAGTGGGTGTTAGGGGTTAGGACCAAGATAGGGATCACATAACAGTAGGGGAGTAGAACCACAACAATGATCACATAACAGTAAGGGAGTAAAACCACAATGATCACATAACAGTAGGGGAGTAGAACCACAACAATGATCACATAACAGTAGGGGAGTAGAACCACAACAATGATCACATAACAGTAGGGGAGTAGAACCACAACAATGATCACATAACAGTAGGGGAGTAGAACCACAACAATGATCACATAACAGTAGGGGAGTAAAATCACAACAATGATCACATAACAGTAGGGGAGTAGAACAATGATCACATAACAGTAAGGGAGTAAAACCACAATGATCACATAACAGTAGGGGAGTAGAACCACAACAATGATCACATAACAGTAGGGGAGTAGAACCACAACAATGATCACATAACAATAGGGGAGTAGAACCACAACAATGATCACATAACAGTAGGGGAGTAGAACCACAACAATGATCACATAACAGTAGGGGACTAGAACCACAACAATGATCACATAACAGTAGGGGAGTAGAACCACAACAATGACCACATAACAGTAGGGGAGTAGAACCACAACAATGATCACATAACAGTAGGGGAGTAGAACCACAACAATGATCACATAACAGGGGAGTAGAACAACAACAATGATCACATAACAGTAAGGGAGTAAAACCACAATGATCAGATAACAGTAGGGGAGTAGAACCACAACAATGATCACATAACAGTAGGGGAGTAGAACCACAACAATGATCACATAACAGTAGGGGAGTAGAACCACAACAATGATCACATAACAGTAAGGGAGTAGAACCACAACAATGATCACATGACAGTAAGGGAGTAGAACCACAACAATGATCACATGACAGTAGGGGAGTAGAACCAAAACAATGATCACATAACAGTAAGGGAGTAGAACCACAGCAATGATCACATAACAGTAAGGGAGTAGAACCACAACAATGATCACATGACAGTAGGGGAGTAGAACCACAACAATGATGACATAACACTAAGGGAGTAGAACCACAACAATGATCACATAACAGTACGGAAGGACCACAACAATGATCACATAACAGTACGAGAGGACCACAACAATGATGACATAACAGTACGAGAGGACCACAACAATGATGACACAACAGTAGGGGAAGAACCACGACAGAGATCACACAACAGTGACGTGTAATAACACCACAGTGATCACAATAATAAGGGGGGTTAGGATCACCACAATGATAACACAAGGGTAAATATTACCATAACACTAGGTCACACGTGTGACGTAAGTTAAGAATGAATGAAAGCTGTTTAGTAGCATCGCCTAAATTCTTGAATATTCAAAAATAATTTTTCTTTCATTGTCGTATATTTCTGAAAAGTACTGATACTTTTACAACTATGTAAAATTTACAAACAAGGATGGAGCACCTTGATTTTTATAGTTTTCATGTAGCCTCTTTGTTTTAATGCATTGCCTGCTTTTTAGATTTATTTTCAAAAAAATTACATCACTTATGCTTAATAAGTTATATTACTAAGCTTAGCAGACTACTTAATTAACTTGCTTTTAATATGTTAACTAGCTTGCACTTGTTTAGCATTGCTGATCTAATTTACTTACATAGTCGAGATTTATCCTAAATGAATAGGCTAGGCATGCAGGCAGTTTTAAGCATAATTCCCTATGGTTCAGTATGTGCCATCGGGACCCAGATTCACCATGGCGCCCCGGGCTCCTGAAGAGACAGACAAGATGAATGTGCCCGGCCCAGGCACCTATGAAGCTGGCGACCTGGACAAGAGTAGGGTCAGTTTACCAGCATTTACTATGGCACCCAAAACCACCTTACCGACAGACCGTACTCAAAAACCAGCACCCAATGCTTATTCACCAGAAAAGTCAGAGTCGGTAGGTGGCGGTGGGAAGTGTGGCTTTTAAGGTTGCAAGGCAGGTGATCAATTATTGATAACCATGCCAAAACACCCATTTCCAAACTTATATATATATATATATATATATATATATATATATATATATCATTATATGAACGCTGTTTTGAAACAAAACAAGATGTAAAATAATTTGTCAGTAAAACTAATTAACTAACAGATTAGTTGACAAACAATTATTCAATCAGAATTTTGTAAAATAACGTAATAATAGCACTGTACAATATATGTGGTAACATGATATATTGTTACAAGCTCATCAGTAACAACAGTAGTTTTAATGTGCACTACAGATCCACTGTGTTAAATCCGGCTACAGGTTGCGAGAGGTGTGTGGCTCTGAACATTGCTGAAAATCCATACCTAATGTGAGAGTCTGAGATGTGAGAGTCTGAGATGTGAGGGTCTGAGATGTGAGGGTCTGAGATGTGAGGGTCTGAGATGTGAGAGTCTGAGATGTGAGAGTCTGAGATGTGAGAGTCTGAGATGTGAGAGTCTGAGATGTGAGAGTCTGAGATGTGAGAGTCTGAGATGTGAGAGTCTGAGATGTGAGGGTCTGAGATGTGAGGGTCTGAGATGTGAGGGTCTGAGATGTGAGAGTCTGAGATGTGAGAGTCTGAGATGTGAGAGTCTGAGATGTGAGAGTCTGAGATGTGAGAGTCTGAGATGTGAGGGTCTGAGATGTGAGAGTCTGAGATGTGTGAGTCTGAAATGTGAGAGTCTGAGATGTGAGAGTCTGAGATGTGAGAGTCTGAGATGTGAGAGTCTGGGATGTGAGAGTCTGGGATGTGAGAGTCTGGGATGTGAGAGTCTGAGATGTGAGAGTCTGAGATGTGAGAGTCTGAGATGTGAGAGTCTGAGATGTGAGAGTCTGAGATGTGAGGGTCTGAGATGTGAGGGTCTGAGATGTGAGGGTCTGAGATGTGAGGGTCTGAGATGTGAGGGTCTGAGATGTGAGGGTCTGAGATGTGAGGGTCTGAGATGTGAGGGTCTGAGATGTGAGGGTCTGAGATGTGAGGGTCTGAGATGTGAGGGTCTGAGATGTGAGGGTCCGAGATGTGAGGGTCCGAGATGTGAGGGTCCGAGATGTGAGGGTCCGAGATGTGAGGGTCCGAGATGTGAGGGTCCGAGATGTGAGGGTCCGAGATGTGAGGGTCCGAGATGTGAGGGTCCGAGATGTGAGGGTCCGAGATGTGAGGGTCCGAGATGTGAGGGTCCGAGATGTGAGGGTCCGAGATGTGAGGGTCCGAGATGTGAGGGTCCGAGATGTGAGGGTCCGAGATGTGAGGGTCCGAGATGTGAGGGTCCGAGATGTGAGGGTCCGAGATGTGAGGGTCCGAGATGTGAGGGTCCGAGATGTGTGGGTCTGAGATGTGAGGGTCCGAGATGTGAGAGTCTGAAATGTGAGAGTATGTGCTTTAAGATATGTGCGTCTTAAAATTTCTGACTGACATTTGAATACAGACATCCCTCGCAGCAGGAAGCCGAGGTTGAGAGTTCGTACCTGTACGCCATACACTATGCAAAGTAACCACGGAGGGAGTTGAATGATTGTTCTAGGCCTTTCATGTTGCAATCAATACATCATGAGGAGCTTGCAGTGTTGAATAAAAGAGGAGATCCAAACAAATACGATCAACGGAAGCGTCTTTGTTCATTCCAGCAAAGAAGCTTCCTTTGATCGTTCATTACCTTTGTAACTAGTTCAGCTATCATAACTTTGCGGTCCAGTCACTGGACCCATTATGTACCTCTGTAATCTTTTGACTACCGCCCACAGGATGGGTATGGGGTGCATAATAAACATATTAAACTAACTTTGGTCGTATTTGCTTGGACTTCCTCCTCTTTTCTGCAACATTGCAAGCTCCTGACGTGTTGATTGCAATACGAAAGGCCTAGAACTATCATCCAACTCTCGCCGTGGTTGTTTTGTATCTTGTATCGCTTGTTCGCCATTTTTTAATAACTTTACAATATATTTAAAAGAAAGAAATTGTTTACACAAATGCAATTTTAGAAAGAGCATATATTTAATCAATCAACTTGCTTGTGACTATCCTTATTCCGTATTTAATTCCAATCCTTTTTTTTTTCTCAGTCGGAGACCGCCACTACCCCGCAATTCAGCTTTGGCATCAAGCACTCACAATACCTGGGCAAACTCCGTGACCAGTAACCCTGACCTGGCTGCCTCCACCTTCCTCCTGTCTCCTACCACTGAACGGTTCCACCTGTTAAAGAAAAAAAACACCATGTCAACTGAAAGTCAACAAATTAGAAGATTCAGCATTTGTTTATCATGAGACTTCATTTCCTGTTTGGAGTCAGTCTAAAGAAATTGCAGTCATCTATTAAATTTTTGCTACGAGTCCCAATTAATGAGTTATCTTTAAATAATATATGAAACCAATAGTGCGTTCTGACGAGGGGAAAAAAACATCTTGTGTCAAAATAGTGTGTATAAGAGTTTTATGTAATTGATGCCAACTTCAATAGATATTCCACCACAGTGTTCTAATATTAAGACAGAAAAAAGGTGCTAATGATAATTTATACAACTTGAAGTATACTTGATGTTTACAATACTAGCCATTGAAATATGGCCTCCCTAACACTACATTATATATGTTCTTCAGATAGATGAGATCACCATACTCCAGCATTTTTGAAGAATTTAGATCATATAAATATTATCTTTTTCTGTTTTATTATTGCATACACCATGGAATATTATAATTTACTTCATATGCATGAATGAATATCAAAGGTGTTTACATTGGGCTCGATCTTGTAAGCTATTTCGAACCCTGGTTTTGTATGACCCAGTATGAGTGAGCACCCCGCCAGGTCAACAGTGTCCCAGCCAGCCTCTCACAACTCACCCATCACACAAGGTATCACACCAAACTGATCATTTACTTAGAAATACCTAATACTGTGCAACAGCTCATATTAAAATGTTTTGTTGTAATCTTTAAGAGAATACTTTACAGTGAGTAAATGTTTAGATAACTGCTATTGATTATCTGAAGTTTTGAGGCTTACTAACCACATGGTCACTGTGCACCTCAGCTCAACTGGTATTAAGATAATACTCAAGTACATCTCATGATCATTCATGAATATATATATATATATATATATATATATATATATATATATATATATATATATATATATATATATATATATATATATATATATATATATATATATATTATACGCATTGGTTTGTTCCTAAACACAAGTTTCTTTCAAATATAACATCGTATTTATAAAGTTCAGTCTCTAAGTTAGTCATTCACTCAGCCCCTTTATATTAAGGGTTTGTAATACAGTACATTTCAGGATATGAATACAAAATACGTTCACATATTTCTTGATGTGGTGTCACATTACAGACATGTCTTGCTTCGTCAGCACCTGGCTTCTCACCCAACTACACTGTTATACCTAATAACAGTATTTTGATTCATATCTGAAATCTGTTGTTAACCGTTTGTATGTATGTTGCAACGGGCTTCTCTAACTGGACCACAATATTTGTTTTTATCTGTGACTGCTTTAAAAATTTTTGCGATGCACTGGCTTGATTTTTAACTGACACATAACCTAGATCACGGAATTTTTCCCCTCCTTGATCAACCCCGTATATTTTGGTTTAATGATAGACATTTGCCATTATTATTACACACACACACACACACACACACACACACATATATATATATATATATATAATATATATATATATATATATATATATATATATATATATATATATATATATATATATATATATATATATATATATATATATATAAGAAAATGTTTTAGAAAGGTTACACAATTTAAATATTATTAGATCATACAGAAAATATTTCAGTTTATATGTAATAAGTCAGCCTGGTCCTGAGCATGGATTAATTTATACACATAAGAATATATCAGCATTAACATTCATGCATGTTATAATGTATATAAAGCAACAGAAAATTAAGACTTATTTATTTCAATACTCTGAGTGGGACACAATTCTTAAGACACTTGTCCACCATATATTAAGATAGTTTTATTATTTGTATATATTATAATCAGCTTTAAAAAAATGTGCCAGAATAATGATAAATAATAATTTTTATGTAACAATATAAATCACTTGTATTACAGATTGTATTAGCAAAACATATTAAATAATATGCAGAATAATTATTAAATCTACTTACGTAAATTGGATAATTTTGAGTGTTATTCATGTATCATCATGGCTACTCTTGAGTTGGACTAATGTAGAGTGTAAACTGCTCAAATAGGTGGTAGAGTGCCAACCTGGAGCACCATCAGTGTTCATGTGGCCCCCTAGCTGTGTACCTAAGCAAACAAGGCGTTTGAATAACTGCATCTGCTGTTAATTACCATAAAAGTGATATCAATACGAGTCGCCATGTTGGCATGTTCATCCCACCTCATGACACAGCATTCCATCGGATTATTACCCTTTTTTTCAAAATTCATTTTTTCTTTTTACACTTACGGCGCTCTGTCCAGGTCCCTATTTCACACCTGCTTCCATATTCCGTCGCAATGATCATTTGTGTACATTATTATTAAATTTAAACGTAACATTATTTAAAAATTATATTTGTAAAAAAAAAAAAAGCTTTTAATGCAAGAAAATAAGAGAGAACAAGAAGGGCTTCTCAAAGGTGAATTTTGTGACTAACTTTTATGATAATTTGTGTTTGTTACGAATGTTGCTGCATGTGGAAAAAAAAAGAAAAAACTTTATATATTACTCAGCAAAATGGATATAAATGTTATGTTGGGAGCAGCAGGTTAATGAAGGAAAGAGAAGAGTAGAGAACACACCTCTACCAGGACCACCTTCACTCTCTGTTGAACTTTATCAAGTCACTGATACAATGTTCAGCCAGTGATAAGTCAGTGATAATGTTAAATCAGTGATAAGTCAATGATAATGAATGTTAAATCAGTGATAAATCAATGATAATGAATATTAAATCTAATAAGTCAATGATACTGAATATTAAATCTAATAAGTCAATGATAATGAATATTAAATCAATGATAAGACAATTGACGTCTCACTGACACCTGTAGAGCTTTGTTCTACACCTGTAGAGCTTTGTTCTACACCTGTAGAGCTTTGTTCTACATCTGCAGAACTTTGTTCTACATCTGCAGAACTTTGTTCTACACCTGTAGAGCTTTGTTCTACACCTGTAGAGCTTTGTTCTACACCTGTAGAGCTTTGTTCTACACATGTAGAGCTTTGTTCTACACCTGTAGAGCTTTGTTCTACACATGTAGAGCTTTGTTCTACACCTGTAGAGCTTTGTTCTACACCTGTAGAGCTTTGTTCTACACCTGTAGATCTTGTTCTACACCTGTCTTTCCTCCATTACCCAACAAATGTTCACAAATATTCTCTTTGTACTATTTTTTATGCTGATGATTACAGTTGCACTATAATGCTGCAGGTTGATTACGATGCATCGTTGATTCATGTTATATTTACTTCAAGCATAAATATTGCAGCTTCCATCATGTCAGAGCACGAGGCACAAGTTCATCAGTAAAGTTATTTTCATCTACATTGTCTCTTAATTTTCCCCCGCCAATCTGATTACGGCGTTACCGAGTTGTAGTATTGATAAACTCAAATATGTTAATTCTCAGAGAACGCTTATTTACACATCTTCGGCTTCAGGTTCAAAGGTTGTGTGTTCTACCCCGAGTTCTTTGGTTAATGGGGTTTAAAGCCTGTGGACTCCAGGAGGGTCATTAAGGCTGCTCGACACATTTTCACCACCAGTCTAAACCACTTGAATCACTGCAATGAGGATTAGTCTCTCAGGAGCTTATATACACCGACAGACATACATATATCCTGTGATTCCGGGATAAGAGGAGATGTTGGAGAGGTTAGGGCAGGGGTGAGGAGAGCAGGGGCAACAAGAGGGCAGGGGTGAGAAGAGAGCAGGGGCAAGAAGAGGGCAGGGGTGAGGAGAGGGCAGGAGCGTGTGTGTATCTTAATGTATATGCAGTTATACACCCAGAGGCGACTCTCTCCTTATCTGAGTATATACAACGATGTGTTTCTCTCGGTGAATATACTCCGAGGTGTCTCCGTGTATATACGCCGAGGTGTGTATATACACCGCAAGGAATGGTATTAGGATCAGTACTGTTTCTGGTTTATGTAAATGATATACCAGATGGGAATGAGTCATACACATCCCCGCTTACTAACAAAGTAGAACTGATGAAGACGTGGAAAACCTGTAAATGGACTTGGACAAATTACAGGACAGGTCAGATAAGTGGTTGCTGGCATTCAACCCCAGTAAGGTTAAGAAGATTGTGGAAGGTGGAAGACCGGACAAGGAGTATAGGCTCGTAGGACAGAGGCTACAGACCTCAATGAGAAAGACTTAAGAGTGTCCAACATATCGCCAGAGGCTCTTTATACAGAGGTTCTTTATACAAAATAGGCCTATCTTGGTGGATCCAGCACTGACATGGAACCCACAGCTGGGAAAGCATGTTAAGAAACTGGAGAAAATGCAGAGGTATGCAGCGAAGCTAGTTCCAGAACTACGGGGTATAAGCTACAAGGAGAGGCTAATGGAATTAAACCTAGCAACACTGCAAAACAGAAGAACCTGGAGACACAGGATAACCACATAGAAACATCTACTGTCTTACAGGCTGCAACCTTTAAGATCTTTGAATCTCTTCGTATAACTAAAGAAAATTCACAGTGCAACTACTTCCATCCAGCTCAACACACAATAAAGAATCACTGTTATAGAGTGTCTAGGTTTTAACACAGTGAGCTAATACTTTAGACAACCATAGGCTGTTTGAGAGGCGGGGCCAGGAGCTATGACTCAACCCCTGTAACCAAATGAAAGAGCTAAGCTTTATGTGGAGGCCCTAACAGACAACAACAGAGCCCAAGGAAAGCCGAGAAGGGAAAATGACAGGCCACTGAGCCCAAGTACATTAGCCAGTGAAACTGATGAAAGGAAAGCTGCAGTGGAGGAAACCAAATTAAATGAGGGGATACACAGGGATATGCAGTGGGAGAATGAAAGGGTGAGGTCAGTCTTTGTGTATGGGCTCCAGGAAGTCGAAGGGGAAACATATGAAGCAAGAAAACAAGGGGAAAAAAAGCAATTGAAAGCATCATGAAAGCAATAGGAGAAGACGATATGACCCAGCTGGAAAATTTTCGGAGAATAGGGGGGTTTGTAAAAAAAAGAACCCGGCCAGTGAGAGTGACCTTCAAGGCAGAAGCGATTCGGACCAGGATCTTGCAGGAGAAAGCACGATTAAGGGACATGACGGCATACAGGAAGGTGTATCTCGACCGCGACAGAACACAAGAAGAAAGGAAGAAACTGAGAGAGATGGTACAAAGGCGAAAGGAGGAAAGAGAGGGGATGGAGAAGACAGACAGGAGATCCCAGACCCAGGAAGAAGATCAAATACAGCCTCCCTCACAACTTTCTATAGAAGCCTTCCAACCAGGTCAACCCCAGTGCAACCAAACACTCTAAATCAAAACACCCATGCCACATCCAATGCCCCCACCCACTACATTACAAACTTCACCCCCACAGCAACAACCCATAGTTCCTTACCAGGTCTCCCACTTCCCCAACCCCAATATACTTCCCAGACCACATTCTTAGAAAAGAAGTTGAAGGTGTGGTATACAAATGCAGATGGAATAACAAACAAGTATGAGGAGTGGCACGAAAGAATCAAAGAGACATCCCCAGACATAATAGCACTCACAGAAACAAAACTCACCAGAATAATAACAGATTCAATCTTTCCATCCGGATATCAAATCCTCAGGAAAGACAGAGGGAGGAGAGGGGGAGGAGGAGTTGCACTGCTCATTAAAAACCAGTGGGGTTTTGAGAAAATGGAAGGAATAGATGGCATGGGCGAAAGGGACTACTTAGTAGGAACAATCCAGTCTGAGGGACATAAGGTGATAATTGCAGTAATGTACAACCCACCACAGAACTGCAGGAGGCCAAGAGAAGAATACGATGAGAGCAACAGAGCAATGATCGACACACTAGCCGAGGTGGCCAGGAGAGCACACATGGGGGGAGCAAAGTTACTAATTATGGGTGATTTCAATCACAAGGAGATTGACTGGGAAAACCTGGAGCCCCATGGGGGTCCCGAAACATGGAGAACCAAGATGATGGATGTGGTACTGGAGAACCTCATGCATCAACATGTTAGAGACACTACCAGAGAGAGAGGAGAGGATGAACCAGCAAGGTTGGACCTTGTATTCACCATGAGTAGTTCGGACATCGAGGGTATCGTGTATGAAAGGTCCCTGGGAGCTAGTGATCATGTGGTTCTGTGCTTCGACTACATAGTTGAGCTCCAAGTGGAGAGAGTAGCAGGAATAGGCTGGGAAAAACCAAACTACAAAAGGGGGAACTACTCAGGCATGAGGAACTTCCTTCAAGACATTCAGTGGGAGAGGGAACTGACAGGAAAACCAGTACAAGAAATGATGGACTATGTAGCAACAAAATGCAAGGAGGCAGAGGAGAGGTTTGTTCCCAAGGGAAACAGAAATAATGGGAAGAACAGAACGAGTCCTTGGTTCACCCAAAGGTGTAGGGAGGCAAAAACTAGGTGTACTAGAGAATGGAAAAGGTACAGAAGACAGAGAACTCAGGAAAATAAAGAAATCAGCCGAAGAGCCAGAAACGAATATGCACAGATAAGAAGGGAGGCTCAGAGACAATATGAAAATGACATAGCATCAAAAGTAAAGACTGACCCGAAGCTGTTGTACAGCCACATCAGGAGGAAAACAACAGTCAAGGACCAGGTAATCAGACTGAGGAAGGGTGATGGGGAATTCACAAGAAACGACCGAGAGGTATGTCAGGAGCTCAATACAAGATTTAAAGAGGTATTTACAGTGGAAACCAGTAGGACTCCAAGAAATCAGAACAGGGGGGCACACCAGCAAGTGCTGGATGAGGTACATATAACCAAGGAGGAGGTGAAGAAGCTGCTATGCGAACTTGACACCTCAAAGGCGGTGGGACCAGACAACATCTCTCCATGGGTCCTTAAAGAGGGAGCAGAGATATTGTGTGAGCCATTAACAAAGATCTCCAACACATCATTTGAAACTGGGCAACTCCCTGAGGTATGGAAAATGGCAAATGTAGTCCCAATTTTTAAAAAGGGAGACAGACATGAGGCACTAAACTACAGACCTGTATCACTAACGTGTATAGTATGCAAGGTCATGGAGAAGATCATCAGGAGGAGAGTGGTGGGGCACCTGGAAAGAAACAAGTGTATAATTGACAACCAGCACGGTTTCAGGGAAGGAAAATCCTGTGTCACAAACCTACGAGAGTTTTATGACAAGGTGACAGAAGTAAGACAAGAGAGAGAGGGGTGGATCGACTGCGTATTTTTGGACTGCAAGAAGGCCTTCGACACAGTTCCTCACAAGAGGTTACTGCAAAAGCTAGAGGACCAGGCACACATAACAGGAAAGGCACTGCAATGGGTCAGAGAATATCTGACAGGGAGGCAACAACGAGTCATGGTACGCGACGAGGTGTCAGAGTGGGCGCCTGTGACAAGCGGTGTTCCACAGGGGTCAGTCCTAGGACCTGTGCTGTTCTTGGTATACGTGAACGACATAACGGAAGGGATAGACTCAGAAGTGTCCTTGTTTGCAGATGATGTGAAGTTAATGAGAAGAATCGAATCGGACGAGGATCAGGCAGGACTACAAAGAGACCTGGACAGGCTACAAGCCTGGTCCAGCAACTGGCTCCTTGAATTTAACCCTGCCAAATGCAAAGTCATGAAGATTGGGGAAGGGCAAAGAAGACCGCAGACACAATATGGTTTAGATGGCCAAAGACTGCAAACCTCACTCAAGGAAAAAGATCTGGGGGTGAGTATAACACCGAGCATATCTCCTGAGGCGCACATCAATCAGATAACTGCTGCAGCATACGGGCGCCTGGCAAACCTACGGATAGCGTTCCGATACCTCAGTAAGGATTCGTTTAAGACTCTGTATACCATCTACGTCAGGCCCATACTGGAGTATGCAGCACCAGTTTGGAATCCACACCTAGTCAAGCACGTCAAGAAATTAGAGAAAGTGCAAAGGTTTGCAACAAGACTAGTCCCAGAGCTACGGGGATTGTCCTATGAAGAAAGGTTGAGGGAAATCGGCCTGACGACACTGGAGGCCAGGAGGGTCAGGGGAGACATGATAACGACATATAAAATACTGCGCGGAATAGACGAGGTGGACAAAGACGGGATGTTCCAGAGATGGGACACAGACACAAGAGGTCACAATTGGAAGTTGAAGACTCAGATGAATGAAAGGGATGTTAGGAAGTATTTCTTCAGTCATAGAGTAGTCAGGCCATGGAATAGCCTAGAAAGTGATGTGGTGGAGGCAGGAACCATACATAGTTTTAAGGCGAGGTATGATAGAGCTCATGGGGCAGGGAGAGAGAGGACCTAGTAGCAATCAGCGAAGAGGCGGGGCCAGGAGCTGTGACTCGACCCCTGCAACCACAAATAGGTGAGTACAAATAGGTGAGTACACACTATATATATATATATATATATATATATATATATATATATATATATATATATATATATATATATATATATATATATATTTATATTATATTTATATATTGTCTGTGTTTATTAGTTTTACTCCTAGACTAAGTGGTATCTCGGACAGTCAAAAATTTTTAAGCTCCATTTTTTGTCGGTTCAAAATGGTCTGCATGACCAAAGGCTTATGTATGACATTAATGTCTCCTAATTTTACATGTGTTATGTACAGCAATAAAGGAATGGAACAGACTACCCACAAATGTCAAGGCCAGTCATAGCTTGAACCAGTTCAAGAAGACTGCCAAAAAGTGTCTGATGAATGAAGCAACAGAAAGGGAGGGGAATGATTTTCTATTTTTTAGCTAAAATACGTGTAAATTTTACCTTATCCCTAGTAATGACCCTCGTATTGTAGATAGTCTTAATGACCCTCGCGTAGTAGATAGTCTTTTTAGTATGATAATAAGATGTTATCTTCATTGTAGAATAATAAGAAAATATTATAACCTTTATATTATAATAATAAGGTAAAAGGACCCCAATGGAAATAAGTCACTCTGTCTGACTTTTTTGGGTTATCCTAGGTTCTCTACACATATGCTGCTATGTATGATAATTCTATGTAACTGTATTGTGTATACCTGAATAAATTTACTTACTTACTTACTTAAGGTTTGGTTGCTAGGTGCTGAGACCTAGTGTATCAGTGTTGCCAGTCTGAGCTACAAGTAGCGAATTAGGCTACTGTACTCACCTAGTTGTGGTAGCAGGGGTCGATTCACAGCTCCTGGCCTCGCGTCACAGCTCCTGGCCTGGTTGGTTGGTCCTTCGTTGCTACATATTGTCATGTGCTACTTGCGACATTTTGGATTAATTGAAAACACATTTGGGCTACTTTTGAAATAATTGCGCTACTTTTGCCCTCTGATATTAGCGCATGAATACACGAACAAGGATCCCAATGGAAATAAATCATTTGGGTTATACATACTAGGTAATTTACACATATATTACTATATATAACTGTACTTATGTGTACCTGTACCAAAATAAACTTACTGAGCAGATATACTCCTAAGTTAACATTATAACTTATACCACACTAACTGTATTCTCTAATTATCTTCTATTAGATTTGAGAGACTGAGATATCTTTTATCTCAAATTACTGTATACATAAAATATATAATAGTCAGCCCATGGGATGCACACTATTTTGAGCAAAACTTAAGACTATTTTTTTTACTATATAGCTTAATTCTTATCTATGGGATCATTTTACAATAACTGGAATTAAGTCAGTGGCATCGTGTCCTAAATACTGATTAAGATAAAACATAATTTTGAAGGCAAGATAACAATAGCCGCTTCATCATTTTGGACAAAAACCGTAAAAATAGTAGTTTAGATATCATGTGAAAGTCTTGGCAGATTCTGTATTGAAAGTAACTCTTTTCAAGAGTTACTTTAACGGAAAGTAAATTTATAAATAGTCTGGGTCTACAGCTCTTAACAGCCATTTTGAACCAAATATGTCCATATCCATGATTCTTCAGTATACCTGGAGATAGTTCTGGGGGTCAACGCCCCCTTGGCCCCCGTGGCCGATGAGGAAGAAAATATACTCGAAAACTTATATGTTTAAAGAAGGCTTCAAGATAGAAGAAAAAACTTTGTATATATGTCACTAAACGTCTCATTTGATAACACTCTAAATGGTTATAATCAATTATAATTTGAAAGGGGCGGAGTGGTAAGCCAGTGGAAGGCCTCGGTCAGATGACCAAAAGCTCCAGCTGTGGGTCATCATATAACTAAGACCCGCATCAGGAAACACTTGTCCTGTTTCCTGACAAACATTACACCTGTCAATTGTCTCACTATGCAAAGAGAATCAGAACACTAGTAAGTAAATAAATTTATTTAGGTACAGGTACACATCAGTACAATTATCATACATAGTTTAACGTATGTGTAAATTATTTACTTATTTACTGTGCCCTGTGGCCTGGTGGCTGAAACTCTCGCTTCACACAGCGAGGGTCTAGGTTCGATTCCTAGAGAGGGTAGAAACACTGGAGGTTTTTCCTTACACTGGTTGTCTGTGTTCAATCATCAGTAAATTAGGTACCTGGGTGTTAGTGGACTGGTGTGGGTCGCATCCTGGGACAAAACTGACCTAATTTGCCCGAAATTTTCAGCATAACAAGCGGCTTTCTATATAGTAGTATGTCACTGATGTCAGCTATGGTCTGTATACCTTGTACATGTACTTGTAGTAAATAAAGATATTATTATTATTATTATTATTATTATTATTATTATTATTATTATTATTATTATTATTATTCAGCAGTTGTGCTACTTTGGTGCTACTTGCGCTACTTTTCATCTGAGATATATGAACCTTGGTGGTGGTGCTGTGTCAGTGCTGCTCCAGCTGCTGTCACGTTAACACTGTGCATTTCTGCTGCTTCTCTCGCCTTCTGGAAGCTTCACCTCGAGTATCCTACAAATTAAAAATTTTGCTTACGAAACATTGAGTACTGAAGAGGACATAGTATTGACAGTGTCACAGGAATACCGTCAGGATCACAATAGTTAAGAAACAAAAGTTTCTGTGGGAATAGCGTTCTGGCTGTGTAGAATATTATTATTGTGAAGAAGAGTTAAACCCATAAGGGTTAATGGTCTGGGGAACTGGGAGGCAGTCAGGTTAGTTCAGAGACGAAGATGGGTCTAATTCTTGGGATCAAGAGCCCATCGCTAGTTTTGAGGCAGCTCTTGAGGGGTCATAGTGGACAAGTTTTCCGAGAAGTGCCCCTCAAGGAAGGTTCCTTGATGTTGGTGAGGGGCTCTTGATTTAGGGAATTGGATCTGTGCTCCAGTTCCCCGAATTAAGCCTGAATGCCTTCCACATCCCCCCCCTCAGGCGCTGTATAATCCTCCGGGTTTAGCGCTTCCCCCTTGATTATAATAATAATACTAGCAGAAATCAGGGTGATTAATAAACGATTGCTCCTTGGCGGATTTCAGCCATTACAGTTTAAATTGGGTAATAAGTTTTACAGTTGATTATTATTATTATAATCAAGGGGGAAGCGCTAAACCCATAGGATTATACAGCACGTGGGGGGGGGATGTGGAAGGCATTCAGGCTTAATTCGGGGAACTGGAGCACAGATCCAATTCCCTAAATCAAGAGCCCCTCACCAACATCAAGGAACCTTCCTTGAGGGGGTTTTACAGTTGAGAGTACTGAATATTGTGCAAATTAAAAAAAAAAAACTAATGTAACATAACTACTGTCATCGGTAGATATGCGTCATTTCCCATTCACGGAATAAACGATTATTTTGGATTTTTTTTTTCAAGATCGCTAAAAAAAAAAAGAAAACTCGGCAACATAAACAAAGACGCAGCGGACGTAAACAAACGCCCGTAGTGGAATCTGTTATCTTGGGTTTCGTTAGGTTTGGTAGTTTGCCATTTCCATATGTAACAACCTCCCCCCCCCCCCCACTTTTTTTTTTTTTGTTAAAAAAAAAAAGGTTGGGTGAGTAACCACTTGGGAAGTTAACCACTACTATCCTGGATTTGATTTTTTTTTATTATGTAAAGCATTTTTTGGGTGTGTAATGTACTAGCAACATATGAATGGCATTCTGAAACATCTTTTTTAAATTGAACATTAATTATTCAGCTTTTTCAGTTGCATTATGGATGAACAGAAGGTGGTTCCAGATGTTATTGATGCTGCACCTCCAGCTACAGTGGTGGTAAATATAACCTCTGTTATCTTGTATCTTTGCAATGATTTATTTTGTGGGTTCTGCATTTTAGTGTTTTCAATCCAAGAAAACAGTTTGTATTAGATATGGTTACTGAAAAAAAAAAAAATTATTTATTTTATTTTATTTTAATTTTTTTTTTTTTTTTTTTTTTTAGCTTCAGGAAAAATATAGGGAAGCACTGATTTGGTAATAGTTGTGGATGAGTGGAACAAGCTCCAGTCATTGAAGCTAAAACATTGTGTAGTTTTAAAAATAAGATATACATGAGTGGGTGTGCGTGAGAGTTCGACCTAGCTACCTTGTGCTAATGGGTCTGATGCAGTGCTTCTGCCTTAACCCTTTGAGGGTCGACAGGCCCTCTCCGAAACTCGTTCTCAGGGTCGGCCAAATTTAAAAAAAAAAAAAAAATTATTTTCTCTTATGAAAAGATAGAGAATCTTTTCCCGATCATAAAGACACCAAAAGTTTGAAATTTGATAGAAAACTTACGGAATTATGCTCTCGCAAAGTTAGCGGTCTCGGCGATGTTTACGCATCGGCGATTTTGCCCACTTTGAGCCCCATTTTCGGCCAATTTCACTGTACTAGTCGACAAAAAACATGAATATTTCGCTAGAACTCCATTTTTTTCTATCGAATGGATGCAAGAAACCACTCATTTATGAAATTCAACTATCCAGTACAGTGGTCAGAATTTAGCAATTTTGCCAATTTCACACAAATTTCAAAAGATGCCAATTTCGGAATAGGGTCCAGAATAAACAAGACATTCCTGGCACTAAAATGACATTTCCTCTAGTCATTAGTCATGTCTCAAGTCCCCTCTTATATTCTTTTGCTTTCCACTTTGAATTTTTATTTTCACAAAAAATATAAGATTTACTGTTATGCAGACTACTGCATTAGTGTAAAAAATGGTATAAATATTATTGGTGCACTCGTGAAAGAATATTAGACTCACCAGTTGACTTGTATTGCACGCTTGGCACGATTTGTTTACTTTTGAAGTTTGGTAAAAATCGAACATTTCTGCTAATTTGAGCTCAATTTCAAGGCACCTTTCTTTGTAAAACCAGTCAAAATCATCTCAATTTCTGTAATATGTCTTCCATTCTATAAAATGAGACCAAGAAAACTAGAATACAACAATAAATACCATACGAAAATACACTGCAAAGTCGCTGATTTATTAAAAAAAAATGGTCAAAGTTTTTTTTTTCTCATTATGCACTGTGTGCTGCAGGATTTTTTTTAGACTGTGCACACTGACCACATAGACCCATTCTTTCATATGAAGGCCTACCAGCTTTCTCCCACTAGATTTGAGGCCGCTAGAATTTATGAGTACTAGTACGTCAAAAACCCCTACGCGTAAAACGTACTAGTACGACGAAAACCCTCAAAGGGTTAAGTGGATATGATCTGGACCTGGCTAGCTTGGGTTAGTGGCTCAGGCTGGTAGGTGACTTGGACCTGCCTTGTATGGGCCAATAGGCCTGCTGCAGTGTTCCTTCTTAATGTTCGTATGTACCCACAGTGCCCTGTGGCCTGGTGGCAAACGCTCTCGCTTCACATGGTGAGGGTCCAGGTTACATTCCCAGCGAAGGAGTGGGAACATTAGAAGTGTTTCCTTACACTGGTTGTCTATGTTCACCATCAGTAAAATGGGTACTTGGGTGTTAGTTGACTGGTGTGGGTTGCATCCTGGGACAAAACTGACCTAATTTGCCCAGAATGCTCAGCATAACAAACGGCTTTCTATATATGTAGTAGAATGTCATTGATGTCAGCTATGGTTTGTATACCTTGTACATGTAGTAAATGGATATTATTATATTATTGACTCGAGCCATGTGTAAAATGCAGTGGAACCACGGAAACCCTGAGTATGAAATCTTTACGTACTTACTCTGGGGCAATTCACCACTGTATTTAAATAATCACTTCCCACAAAGGTAGTGCAAGAAAAAGAAGAAAAAAAATCACCATTTGCTTTCTTTCCTGAAAGGCACGGATATTGTTGTAGGAATGACCCACCATTTTTCAGCAACCCTGTTTGACTTTAAAAGTTTGCTCATTCTTCTTTTCCTCCTCCAAAATTCAGTCTTATTTAGCTAGTTTCTCTAAATCCTTTTTTTAAATATTACTATGATTACACAGATGCTGGATGCTTAATCTCTTATGCTACATTACACTGGCATACAATCATTTTGGCTCATTTAAAAATGTACATTTCTAACTAATTTTGGGATACTGAATTCAGATCTGAACTTTACTCCAACATTTAGTCTGTGAAATTGAACCCCAGGGTGAAAGATTTCACCAAGACACCCATCATCCTTCAGAGGATGATGGTTATGTTTTGGTGAAATCTCTGAAGGAGGGGTGTTAATGTTGCAGTTTTATAACTGTAGGGCAAGCATGCCTCTGGCAAGACAGTGATGGAGTGAATGATGGTGAAAGTTTTTCTTTCTCGGGCCACCCTACGTTGGTGAGGAAATGGCCAGTGTGTAACTAAAAAATAAATAAATAAATAACCATCATGGCAAAGAGAGATCAAGGAAACCTTGATTAATTTAATGGCTGATTACTATTGGATACTGGTCCAGGAAAGAGATACAGGTCACAAATGAAAAACCCGTTAAACTGTGATGTAAACTGTGTGCACATGGATTTTTTTTTTTTGTTTTACAAATAAATTTTGAGTTTAAGAATTATTAGCTTTTTTTTTACCATTGCATGTGCCACATATATCTATGCATGACTCACAAAATCGTAATGACACGATTGCAAACAAACCATACCCCGGCCGGGATTGAACCCGCGGTCAGAGAGTCTCAAAACTCCATCCTGTCACGTTAGCTGGAGTGGCTAACGCGACGGGCTGGAGTTTTGAGACACTCTGACCTCGGGTTCAATCCCAGCCGGGGTATGGTTTATCTGTGCATAATATACATGTATTAACATTGTTAGGTAACATATATGAATCTTCATCCTTAAATCTTCAAAATATTGATCACAAAATTTAAAAAAAACCCTGTGATGGACTAAATCCCAGATTTGTGACCAGGGCATCAAAGTTAGCCTAAAATAACCAATTTTTCTAAGTTGGATAAAAAGTAAAGTTTTGTTGGCTAGTGTGATTGCACCCTCCATCTAACACTTCTTGGAGGTTCGCCTGCAATCCCCAGCTATATTTTTAACCCTTTGACTGTTGCAACCCCAAATCCTGAAGTGTCTCCTGGTGTTGAAGAATTTTTGGAAAATATTTTTTTTTTTTTTATCACTCTGGCCGATTCCCACCAAGGCAGGGTGGCCCAAAAAAGAAAAACTTTCACCATCATTCACTCCATCACTGTCTTGCCAGAAGGGTGCTTTACACTACAGTTTTTAAACTGCAACATTAACACCCCTCCTTCAGAGTGCAGGCACTGCACTTCCCATCTCCAGGACTCAAGTCCGGCCTGCCGGTTTCCCTGAACCCCTTCATAAATGTTACTTTGCTCACACTCCAACAGCACGTCAAGTATTAAAAACCATTTGTCTCCATTCACTCCTATCAAACACGCTCACGCATGCCTGCTGGAAGTCCAAGCCCCTCGCACACAGAACTTCCTTTACCCCCTCCCTCCAACCTTTCCTAGGCCGACCCCTACCCCGCCTCCCTTCCACTACAGACTGATACACTCTTGAAGTTATTCTGTTTCGCTCCATTCTCTCCACATGTCCGAACCACCTCAACAACCCTTCCTCAGCCCTCTGGACAACAGTTTTGGTAATCTCGCACCTCCTCCTAACTTCCAAACTACGAATTCTCTGCATTATATTCACACCACACATTGCTCTCAGACATGACATCTCCACTGCCTCCAGCCTTCTCCTCGCTGCAACATTCATCACCCATGCTTCACACCCATATAAGAGCGTTGGTAAAACTATACTCTCATACATTCCCCTCTTTGCCTCCAAGGACAAAGTTCTTTGTCTCCACAGACTCCTAAGTGCACCACTCACCCTTTTCCCCTCATCAATTCTATGATTCACCTCATCTTTCATAGACCCATCCACTGACACATCCACTCCCAAATATCTGAATACATTCACCTCCTCCATACTCTCTCCCTCCAATCTGATATCCAATCTTTCATCACCTAATCTTTTTGTTATCCTCATAACCTTACTCTTTTTCTTATGAAATGATAATCTTTTCCTGATGGTAATGACACCAGAAGTACGAAATTTGATTTTAAACTTACGGACTTGTGCTCCCACGAAGTTAGCGATCTTGGCGATATGTACGCATCAGTGATTTCGCCAACTTTGAGCCCTATTTTTGGCCAATTCCATTGTTCCCGTCGACCAAACTCATAGCTATTGCTCTAGAACTCCATTTTTTCTATCAATTGAGTACAAGAAACTGCCTATTTACCAATTTCAACCACCCAATAAAGTGGTCAGAAATTGGCAGTTTGATGAATTTAATGCAAATTAAAAAAGATGGCAATTTCAAAATAGGGTCCAGAATAAACAATGCAGACATTCTTGGCACTAAAATAACATACCCTCTGTTCATTAGTCACGTCTCCAGGCCCCTCGTGTATTACTCTTGCTTTCTATTTTGATTTTTTATTCACACAAAATAGAAAATTTACTTTTATGCAGACTACTGCATTATTGTAAAAATGGTATAAATAATATCAGTGCACTAGTGAAAGAATATTACTCCCCAGTTGACGTGTATTGGACGTGTGGTGTGATTTGCTTACTCTTGTACATTGGTAAAAATCAAACATTTCCGCTACTTTGAGCTCAATTTCAAGGTCGTTTTCATCGTGAAACTAATCAAAATCATCTCTTTCTGTAATATGTTTTCCATTCTATCAAATGAGACCAAGAAAATGAGAATGCAACCATAATACACCTCAGTCAGCATTTTAATCCAAAAACACGGAGTTTTTTTTCTCATTATGCACTGCGTGCTGCAAGATTTTTTTATACAGTGCACACTGAACACAGACCCATTCCATGTGGGCCTACCAGCTTTCTCCTGCTTGATTTGAAGCCGCTAAAATTATCGAGTGTATATATGTCCGAAACACTGGCTCGTGAGATGTATATATACGGTCAAAATAGTCAGAAGGTTAAACTGGATTTTCTTTCTGCATTGCCAGACTATCTCAACAATTCTCTCCTCTATTATTTGCATCACACTTTTTATACCCCTCTCCCCCCCCCCCCCCAAAAAAAAAAAAAAAAAAAAAATTGTATAATTTTAAGTGAGTTTATTCAGGTATACTCAAATACAGTTACATAGATTATCATACATAGCAGCATGTGTAGAGAAGCTAGGATAACTCAAAAAAGTCTGACTTATTTTCATTGGGGTTCTTAATGTAATCTAGACAGCAGTTCACTAGTCAAACAGTACCTTTGCTCATTGACTTTTTATTTTATTTTTTTATTTTATTTAGAAATTTAGCATACAAACAGAAGTACAAAAAATACAGGTAAGAGCAGCATGCCAAAGCCACTTATATGCATATCATTACGGGCTGGCTTAAAATTAACTTAAGATTAACTAAGCAATGATGAAATCAGTGATAAGACATTATTGTAAACAGATAACTATAAAATACAAATGAGTATTACAAAGACAGGTCCAATGGTTGCATGCATTACTGTTCATTCAGTAGAATGGAGTATTCTGTTAGGTAGTGTATTTAAAAAAATAACAAAGTTAGGTTTAACATTTGTGTGATATAATTGTAAGTAACATTTAGGATATACAATTTATATGGTTCATTTATTCAGTATTTATTTGGTTTTGAGTGAGTAAGTGAACTTTGAGAAGAGACTTGAATTTATAAACAGGTAGTGTTTCTTTTATATTTACAGGTAATGAATTCCAGATTTTAGGGCCTTTTATGTGCATTGAGTTTTTGCATAGCGTGTGCTCTTTCATCCTTCCTTCAACTCCCATATATAACTGGTAACATATATTGTCCCATTAGATTTGTATTGTAATTTAAGTAACTTCCCGTAATTGAACTGGTTTATATATGTGAATGTTTTGTAATTGACCACTTTGTCATTAGCTACCTTTCTTGTTGAATGCATGATTGTATTTAATTTCACAAGAAGTCCTTAATAATAGTATCTCTAGTTCTTAAGTAGTTTGTAAACCTTATGATTAGTTGCCCAAAATGCATTGCATAATTAGTGGCTTTTTGTGCCTACCATTTTACTCTCATTTCTATGTACCTACATTATCTGTATAAATATAGCAGTATCAATATAAATTGATCTATCTATATCTAAATCATGTTCCATGCACCCAGACATAATGCCTGGTAAACCACACAATAGAACCAGTTTTATTTTTTATTTAGGAACAAATTTCATCAATGACAAGAAACACTTGATACAAAACCCAGTACAAGGTATTGCAACAGAGCAGTTGATACTGGTGTGTAGCACTGGTTTATAATCTACAATCTTGCATGAAGCAAACCTTAAGATGGTTAAAATGAGTACCCATATAGGGTGTTAATACTGATACAAAAGTAATTAGTTACTGGTGTGCCATGAATTGTCAGTAATGCACACACTTGTACAGAAAAGACTAATAATTGGAAAGACAGTGTAGTAGTATAGTACGTATATAGTGGTAGTCAATATTCATTTCTAATATTCATTAATATATCCATCCTCATTTTTTCAAATGAGCAAATGTTAAGAGCAAATTTGTATAATTTGACTTAAAGCTCTAGAGCAAAATACTGCCACAATAAAATCTTACTCTATTCATACTTGTCTTTAATTCACAAGAAAATATGAATGCTAGATTGATATACAGGATAGATGAATTTCATTGTGAAGAGTAAATTATGTTTATAGAAAGACTCAGTGTGTGAATTTGGTGGTACCATTTCATAATTTTAATATGGCTCAATTTTACAGGTAAAATTTGGAGAAATAGAGGTAAAAAATGGGACAGTATTGACACCAACTCAGACTAAGTATCCACCCACCCACCTGTCATGGCCTCTTGAAGATGACACATTATATACACTTTGCATGACAGGTGAGCTCTGTTAGGCCAAGTATCTTGATACTGAATTCATCATTGATAATACAGTACAGTATTTTGTAATAATAAAAAGGTAGCTGTTAATACAGTATGCTTCAGAGCAAATTGTATACATTCATTCCTACAGTTTCATTGGCTACTATACTTCCTGACAAACCAATATCACCCCCACCTGAATACTCTGCAGGGTACCTAATTACATATGGGACAAGCTCCCTTTCATTCTAACTAGGTATTGCCGAGATAAATAGGGTGGGGATGCTATACAGGAATACATAAAAAAAGGAATATTAGTAAGGGGTAAAGAAAAGGAGCTAAAGATTGTATATTTACATACAACTAGAGGGGTGAAATGTAAATTTATTACTCGGATCTTGATCACAAAACCTTACACTCGTAGTACAGTTAAAATATTCACCAGGACAACTGTTTGGGGAAGTATTACTGAAGGATGGGGAATATTAAAATGCAAAATCAGGATAGTACAGTTGATGTGTGTCAAAAATATCATACTATGCATACTGTACTGATCAAGGTATTACACTGCAATGCATTTTAATGTAATGTGTTTCGTTGATACGACTAAATGCATCAGACTGCAGAAATATCTAGCTGTTTGCTTAGTACAAAGCAATGTACACAAAACTCTTGCTCACACTTGCAAATAAAGAAATTACACATGTGAGCATGTTAGATAGGAGTGAATGGAGAAGTTTTATTTTATTTTTTTTTTTTGGGGGGGGGGGGGTTGCTGACGAGCTGTTGGAGGGTGAGCAGGGTAATATTTTATGAAGAGATTCAGGGAAACTAGTTAACCAGTTTCCCTGAATCTCTTCAAGGAGGTGGGAAGTACAGTGCCTGTACTTTTAAGGAAGGGTTTAGGATATTGGCAGTTTGGAATGACATCTAAACTGTCATATCTGGGAACCTCTGCAAAGAGTGATATTGTGTGAATGCTGGTGAAAGTGGTTTTTCTTTTTTGGGTCACCTTGCCTCAGTGTGATATGGCCGACATGTTTAATATGACATTACATCAGTGAATCTTTGGTGTTTACCGCACTGTTTGCTCTAGCTGGCGCTCAATTTAACTGGCGCTCCCACAAGGTACTAAGTGGTCCCAGATTTTTTAATATGGTGCATACCAAGTGTTTAGGCCCATTCAGTGCTGACCAGGCATCTCAGGGCAATCGTGCCAAATTTGGAGGCGGGAAAATTAAAACATATGTACGTTTCGGGTGCTACGCGTAAGAACGTGTATATACATTTGGATTGTTTAGGGGTTAAAAAAAAAATAGTTGTACTAAAGATTTTTATTGTAAAGAAAGTGTACCATATATACGGTAAAGAAAAAGATAATTTTTATTTTGAAAAATAGTTGAACAAAATAGTTTGCACAGTTTTTTCTTCTTATCAGCATACATATACTGTACAGTGAACCCCCGGTTTACGATATTATTTCATTCCAGAAGTATGTTCAGGTGCCAGTACTGACTGAATTTGTTCCCATAAGGAATATTGTGAATTAGATTAGTCCATTTCAGACCCCCAAACATACACATACAAACGCACTTACATAAATACACTTACATAATTGGTCACATTGGGAGCTGATCGTAAACTGGGGGTCCACTGTATTTATAGCATCAAATATTTTGTAACTCCTGCCTAACTCTAATGCCTCGTTCAGTGTTTGGATCAGTGTTCATTATGTAAATTTTTTCATGGGCACAGCATTTTCTTGATTTTTCCTCTTTCTTTGTATAAACGTTGCTGATCCATTTCCACAAGTGTTGCATCATCTAGGTCATCGGAATGCGAGTCAATGCATTGACACACATTTTCACTATCTAAAGCTTCTAATCTGAGATGATCTTTCCAAGCTGCACAATGTTTTTAAACCATTTCAGTATGGGATTCAAAGCTAGTAAAATCAATGGAACAATGCTGTGATGCATTTCATGCTGGCATCTTCTTCCAAGGCAAACCCATTTCATCTACCTTAAAAATTAATTTGCTAGTCTTTGTAGTCATTTTCTTGAAAAAAAATTTTTTTTTAGATCATTAGGAAATCTTGCCGCTACCTCATTGTCTGCACTGGCACTTTGCCCAGTAATTTGAACATTATGGAGTCCCATACACTTTTTAAAGTTGTAAAACCAGCTTGAATTGCCATAGACTTTCCTCTTCCTTCATTATTTTTTTATTATTATTGAATAGACTTGTTGCTTTAGCTTGAATCATCTGACTTAATGGAATTCTTTTCTGGCTGCAGTCTTCAGTCCATAACATTAAAAGATGTTTCATATTATCCACTTCAGAGTTACCATTTTTAACAATCACTTTTGATATATAAGCTGCTATAGTCATTCCATGTCTTTTTATTTTATCTGTTATATGTGCATGTACTGATGCTTTGTTCATTTTCTTGTCCCTTGCTGTTTTAGCATACCATGCACCATCTTCATTTTGTTACATAATTTTTAGTTTTTCATCTGTTACCCATTTACGTTTACTAGGATGCTCAGTGCCATTGTATTTCCTCTTTCCACTGGCATTTGCATATAAAAGGGGTACCAATATTGTATATAATAAAGAAAAATTGTGTACACAACTTTACTGCTCAGTGTCTGAAGTGATACTGATGTTTGCATTATGCTAGTCTGGTACACAGCAGCAGTGCAGTATCGGTGTATAATGCAGTTAAATAAAATTAATATTATTAAATTTATAAACTGTATATCAAAACTCATACTGTTCAAAACTGTACTATGCAAGTTATCACTGAATTCTCTTGGAAGTCCACACCCCCAACCACTAGCCTAGTCAGGCCTTCAATTCTTACTCTAGGTTCCTTTCTACTAGTTATTTTAGTGGCAGGAATGCCTGCATTGTTTATTGTGGATCCTGTTTTGAAATTGGCCATATTACCAATTTCTGATCATTTTATTGAGTAGTTAAGTAGTTGATTTAGCCATTTGTGCTCAGTTGATAAAATGAAAGACAGTAGCAAAATAGCTAAGAATTTGGTTTACTGAAACAATGTAATTGACCTAAAATATGACTCAGTGGGTAAAATTGCCAATGTGTAAATATCGCAGACACAGCAAAATTTGCAGTAGCATAATTTTGTCAATTTTCCAGCAAATTTTGTACTTGTTTTATTACCTTTAGAAAGATTCTCTTACCATTTCATAAGAAAAAAATAAAATTTTTGAAAATTCTTGGACACTGTGGACAAGTTTCAGATTGGGGGTCTGGACAGTGAAAGGTTAAAGGGGTTTTAGTGGCTTGCCTACAAACATAATTAATTTTTTATCCATTTAGTATTGGACAATAATTTTACTACAGTGAAACCTCTGTTTTCCTCGATAATTTGTTCCAGAAAGTCTGACGAAAACCGAATTCAATGAAAACTGAAGCAATATTTCTAGTAATGTAAATTCAATTAATTCGTTCCAGACACCCAAATATCATTCTTTCAACGTACCAGCCGTATCCCACCGAGGTGGGGTGGCCCAAAAGGAAAAACGAAAGTTCCTCCTTTTAAATTTAGTAATGTGTATATATAGCCACCTCTTACGACACACATGGCTTATGGAGGAAGAATTCTGTTCCACTTCCCCAAAAATGTTAACAAAAAATACATTTTATAGAGAATAACTATAGTTTTACATACAGAAAACAGAAATAAATACACCTACCATCCGACTTACGACCTGCTCGACATACGTCCACTCGACTTACGACCGTGCATCTGGCAGCTGGGCTGGGCCGGCTGATGCACACCACTGTACAATACATGTATTTGACAATACTCATGGCGGCAATGCGTCATGCAGGCAGCATCAGTTTGAGTAACCCTGCCCTATCAGCAGCATCATACTGTATTAACTGTACTAACTGGACAGTAAATTTCACTATGGCCCCTAAGATGAAGTCTGAATCTTGCACTGGAGATTGTGGCAAGAAAGGCTCTTACTCTCGAACTCTCTATTTGTTTTCACTTTTGCACATAAACCTGTCTGTATCTGTCTGCCTGTATATCTGTGTGTGTCTGTTTATCTGTCTACCTGTCTGTCTACCTGTCTCTCTGTCTACCTGTGTGTGTGTGTCTACCTGTGTGTCTTTCTCTGTCTACCTGTGTGTCTGTCTACCTGTGTCTGTCTTTCTGTCTGCCTGTCTGTCTCAACCACTCATTGAGTGTAATTGGTCTTGAAGACGCCATATTAATAATGATAACACAATAATAGTCACCGAGGCGCATTAAATGTGTATAAAACGTTGATACAGTGGAACCTTTACTTGCGAGTGTAATCCGTTTCATGACCTTGCTCGCAACTGGATTTGCTCGTTTGCAGAGTCAATTTTCTTCATTTAAATTAATTGAAATGCAATTAATCCGTTCCAGTGGAATTCTGTGCTTCAATAATTTCGCTAATATCAACTCTACCGCTTATTTATCTATCTTACTTCATCTAATATGACATACACGTAATAAACAATATAAATAACATAAAAACCTGATATATACTCTAAAATGAATAAAATGTCATTCATGTAGTGGTATGGGCGGTGTCGGCGGTGGACGAGAGTTTGTCTGGAGACTGGGCAAAATACTTCATGAATAATTTCGCTAATATTATCTATACGGCGTATTTATATATCACAGTTCATCTAATATGACATAACAGACAATATAAATAACATAGAAACACGATATATACTCTAGAATGAATAAAATACAGTGGACCCCTGCCTTACGATATTATTTAATTCCAGAAGTATGTTCAGGTGCCATTACTGAAGGAATTTGTTCCCATAAGGAATATTATCAATTAGATTAGTCCATTTCAGACCCCCAAACATACATGTACAAACGCACTTACATAAATACACTTACATAATTGGTCGCATTGGGAGCTGATCATAAAGCAGGGGTCCACTATGTCATTATGTAACAGGTGGAGGCGGCCACAACCACTCCTCTTTGTTGTGGTAAGCACTGCCATTTAGTGATGGCCTTTTGAAGCCATCTATTATTATAATTATTATATGGACCATTTCTTCTAGGTTGAGCTCTATTTCAAGGCACTTTTCATCATGAAAGCAATCAAAATCATATCTATTTCTGTAATATATCTTCCATTCTATCAAATGAGACCAAAAAAAACAGAATACAACCATAAAAACCATTTGAAATTACCACTAAGGGGTGGCTAATTGCTGAGAAGTGAACTCCCTTATTTATGCTTAGATTTCTTTCATTTCTGGTATACGTTAAGAAGCATCTTTCCATCATACATTGCCCAAGTTTCAATAAGATAGTCCAACAAACAATTGAGATACAATTCCCGAGATCAAGAGCAAGAGCCCCTCACCAGTGTCAGGGAACCTGCCTTGAGGTCTGCTCGCTTGTGGAAATTTTGCTCACGTATGGAAGCAAAAAATCGACCCATCAACTGCTCGTATTTAGAAAAACTCGCACGTGGACACGCTCGCAAGTAGAGGTTTCACTGTACAGTAGACCCCCGCATAACGATTTTAATCCGTGCAAGAGGGCTCATTGTTATGCGAAATAATCGGTATGCGAATGAATTTTCCCCATAAGAAATAATGGAAATCAAATTAATCCGTGCAAGACACCCAAAAGTATGAAAAAAAAAATTTTACCACATGAAATATACATTTTCCTACACACAAAGAGAAGGATACATGCACAATAGTAGAGTAGTACATGCACAGTATATATTGTGCATGTACTAGTCTACTAAATGAAGAATAAATGACACTTACCTTTATTGAAGATGCAGCAATGACTGATGAGACACTGTGTCCTGGGAGTGCCTTTTCCTCCTGAGTACTGTAGGTCCTGTTTGGCATTTTCTTCCAGAACAGGCCTTATCACACTGTGTATGCCACTGCGATTCTTAAATCTCTGAAACCAACCTTTGCTGGCTTTAAATTCACCAATATGAGCACTAGTTCCAGGCATTTTTCCCTGTTCACCTGGGTGTTAGTCGACTTGTGTTGGTTGCATCCTGGGAGACAAGATTAAGGACCCCAATGGAAATAAGTTAGTCTTCGATGACACTGACTTTTTTGGGTTATCCTGGGTGGCAAATCCTCTGGGGTTAATTGTTTCTTTGTATTCTCAATAAGCCACACCAACAACGGTGCTACAGCAGCAGCAGCAGCAGCTGACGGTGGTACAGCAGCAACAGACGATGCTACAGCAGCAGCAGACGATGCTACAGCAGCAGCAGACGATGCTACAGCAGCAGCAGACGATGCTACAGCAGCAGCAGACGATGCTACAGCAGCAGCAGACGATGCTACAGCAGCAGCAGACGATGCTACAGCAGCAGCAGACGATGCTACAGCAGCAGCAGACGATGCTACAGCAGCAGCAGACGATGCTACAGCAGCAGCAGACGATGCTACAGCAGCAGCAGCAGCAGCAGCAGACGATGCTACAGCAGCAGCAGCAGACGATGCTACAGCAGCAGCAGCAGCAGACGATGCTACAGCAGCAGCAGCAGCAGCAGACGATGCTACAGCAGCAGCAGCAGCAGCAGCAGACGATGCTACAGCAGCAGCAGCAGCAGCAGACGATGCTACAGCAGCAGCAGCAGCAGCAGCAGCAGCAGCAGCAGACGATGCTGCAGCAGCAGCAGACGATGCTACAGCAGCAGCAGCAGCAGCAGACGATGCTACAGCAGCAGCAGCAGCAGCAGACGATGCTACAGCAGCAGCAGCAGCAGCAGCAGCAGACGATGCTACAGCAGCAGCAGCAGCAGCAGACGATGCTACAGCAGCAGCAGCAGCAGCAGCAGCAGCAGCAGCAGACGATGCTACAGCAGCAGCAGACGAGCAGCAGCAGCAGCAGACGATGCTACAGCAGCAGCAGACGATGCTACAGCAGCAGCAGCAGACATGCTGCAGCAGCAGCAGCAGACGATGCTGCACAGCAGCAGCAGCTGCACGCAGCTGCTACAGCAGCAGCAGACGATGCTGCTACAGCAGCAGCAGACGATGCTGCTACAGCAGCAGCAGACGATGCTGCTACAGCAGCAGCAGAGCAGATGCTGCAGCACAGCAGCAGCAGACGATGCTGCTACAGCAGCAGCAGACGATGCTGCTACAGCAGCAGCAGACGATGCTGCTACAGCAGCAGCAGACGATGCTGCTACAGCAGCAGCAGACGATGCTGCTACAGCAGCAGCAGACGATGCTGCTACAGCAGCAGCAGACGATGCTGCTACAGCAGCAGCAGACGATGCTGCTACAGCAGCAGCAGACGATGCTGCTACAGCAGCAGCAGACGATGCTGCTACAGCAGCAGCAGACGATGCTGCTACAGCAGCAGCAGACGATGCTGCTACAGCAGCAGCAGACGATGCTGCTACAGCAGCAGCAGACGATGCTGCTACAGCAGCAGCAGACGATGCTGCTACAGCAGCAGCAGACGATGCTGCTACAGCAGCAGCAGACGATGCTGCTACAGCAGCAGCAGACGATGCTGCTACAGCAGCAGCAGACGATGCTGCTACAGCAGCAGCAGACGATGCTGCTACAGCAGCAGCAGACGATGCTGCTACAGCAGCAGCAGACGATGCTACAGCAGCAGCAGACGATGCTACAGCAGCAGCAGACGATGCTACAGCAGCAGCAGACGATGCTACAGCAGCAGCAGACGATGCTACAGCAGCAGCAGCAGACGATGCTACAGCAGCAGCAGCAGACGATGCTACAGCAGCAGCAGCAGCAGCAGACGATGCTACAGCAGCAGCAGCAGCTGACAGTGCAGCAGCAGCAGCAGCTGTACCACCAATAGTAGCGATGGTTGATTGGGGTTTATTATACAACCTGGCCAGCTCGGAGACACGCACTCCACTTTCATACTTATCAATGATCTTTTTCTTCATCTCTATTGTAATTATCACCCGTATTGCTGTAGGGTTGGCACTAGAAGCTTTCTTGGGGCCCATGGTCACTTATTTTCCAGAAAAAGCACCGAAAACACTGTAATACGAAATATTCCGATTGTATGCTTGGATGTTACCGCGGAGGCTGGCTGGTAAACAATGCCACTGGCGGCACATGTGAGGCTGGCTGAGGGCGCACATTGGACGCGTCTCGGACGAAAATCGATGAGCGGGTTTTTAAGCGGTATGCGAGGCAAAATTTTTGCGATTAAAGCAAGCGGTATGCGGATTAATCGTTATGTGATGCCAACGGTATGCGGGGGTCCACTGTATAGACATTTTGCTTAATCCATCTATGATTTCTTTTTCAAAATTATAATAAACATGCTACATAACATATAAACATATAAATTTATTTTCTGGTCGGCTTGACAGAGTGAACAGAAACCATTCGTGTCCGGGCTGGTAACAACAACGACGACGTTTGTTTACACAACTCTCCAACCTTCTACAGTCTCATTCGTTTATTCATTTAATCTTGTTTACTTGCCTCTCATTCTACATTAAGACTACAGATACTTTACGGTAAGTAATGAGTGGACACGATTATTATATTATAGTTTAATAATATTATTAATATTAGTACATATGTATTATTGTAATAATAATAATAATTCTTTTTCAACAAACCGGCTATATCTCACCGAGGCAGGGTGGCCCAAAAAGAAAAACAAAAGTTTCTCTTTAAATTTAGTAATTAATACAGGAGGAGGAGTTACTAGCCCCTTGCTCCTGGCATTTTAGTCGCCTCTTACAACACACACTGCTTACGGAGGAAGAATTCTGTTCCACTTTCCCATGGAGAAGAAGAATAATTATTAATATTATTATTAATTTAGGGCACAGGAGCACAGATGTACTGTATAGGACTTGGTCTGGATTTTTTGGGTTATCCTAGGTAATTTATACTATGTATGATGTACATGTTTATAGAGGGCAACTGATATATCGGATCATTATTTAGTTGTAGCTACAGTTAGAGTAAGAGGTAGATGGGAAAAGAGGAAGGTGGCAACAACAAGTAAGAGGGAGGTGAAAGTGTATAAACTAAGGGAGGAGGAAGTTCGGGTGAGATATAAGCGGCTATTGGCAGAAAGGTGGGCTAGTGCAAAGATGGGTGGTGGGGGGGTTGAAGAGGGTTGGAATAGTTTTAAAAATGCAGTATTAAAATGTGGGGCAGAAGTTTGGTTATAGGAGGGTGGGGGCAGGAGGAAAGAGGAGTGATTGGTGGAATGATGAAGTAAAGTGTGTGATAAAAGAGAAAAAGGTAGCTTATGAGAGGTTTTTACAAAGCAGAAGTGTTATAAGAAGAGCAGAGTATATGGAGAGTAAAAGAAAGGTGAAGAGAGTGGTGAGAGTGCAAAAGGAGAGTAGATGATAGTGGGAGAGGCACTGTCAAGAAATTTTAATGAAAATAAGAAAAAATTTTGGAGTGAGTTAAACAAGTTAAGAAAGCCTAGGGAAAGTATGGATTTGTCAGTTAAAAACAGAGTAGGGGAGTTAGTAGATGGGGAGAGGGAGGTATTAGGTAGATGGCGAGAATATTTTGAGGAACTTTTAAGTGTTGAGGAAGAAAGGGAGGCGGTAATTTCATGCACTGGCCTGGGAGGTATACCATCTTTTAGGAGTGAAGAAGAGCAGAATGTAAGTGTGGGGGAGGTACGTGAGGCATTACGTAGAATGAAAGGGGGTAAAGCAGCTGGAACTGATGGGATCATGACAGAAATGTTAAAAGCAGGGGGGGGATATAGTGTTGGAGTGGTTGGTACTTTTGTTTAATAAATGTATGAAAGAGGGGAAGGTACCTAGGGATTGGCGGAGAGCATGTATAGTCCCTTTATATAAAGGAAAAGGGGACAAAAGAGATTGTAAAAATTATAGAGGAATAAGTTTACTGAGTATACCAGGAAAAGTGTATGGTAGGATGATAATTGAAAGAATTAGAGGTAAGACAGAATGTAGGATTGCGGATGAGCAAGGAGGTTTCAGAGTGGGTAGGGGATGTGTAGATCGTGTTTACATTGAAGCATATATGTGAACAGTATTTAGATAAAGTTAGGGAAGTTTTTATTGCATTTATGGATTTAGAAAAGGCATATGATAGTGGATAGAGGAGCAGTGTGGCAGATGTTGCAAGTATATGGAATAGGTGGTAAGTTACTAAATGCTGTAAAGAGTTTTTATGAGGATAGTGAGGCTCAGGTTAGGGTGTGTGGAAGAGAGGGAGACTACTTCCCGGTAGAAGTAGGTCTTAGACAGGGATGTGTAATGTCACCATGGTTGTTTAATATATTTATAGATGGGGTTGTAAAAGAAGTAAATGCTAGGGTGTTTGGGAGAGGGGTGGGATTAAATTATGGGTAATCAAATTCAAAATGGGAATTGACACAGTTTTTGCTGATGATACTGTGCTTATGGGAGATTCTAAAGAAAAATTGCAAAGGTTAGTGGATGAGTTTGGGAATGTGTGTAAAGGTAGAAAGTTGAAAGTGAACATAGAAAAGAGTAAGGTGATGAGGGTGTCAAATGATTTAGATAAAGAAAAATTGGATATCAAATTGGGGAGGAGGAGTATGGAAGAAGTGAATGTTTTAAGATACTTGGGAGTTGACGTGTCGGCGGATGGATTTATGAAGGATGAGGTTAATCATAGAATTGATGAGGGGAAAAAAGGTGAGTGGTGCGTTGAGGTATATGTGGAGTCAAAAAAAACGTTATTTATGGAGGCAAAGAAGGGAATGTATTAAAGTATAGTAGTACCAACACTCTTATATGGATGTGAAGCTTGGGTGGTAAATGCAGCAGTGAGGAGACGGTTGGAGGCAGTGGAGATGTTCTGTCTAAGGGCAATGTGTGGTGTAAATATTATGCAGAAAATTCGGAGTGTGGAAATTAGGAAAAGGTGTGGAGTTAATAAAAGTATTAGTCAGAGGGCAGAAGAAGGGTTGTTGAGGTGGTTTGGTCATTTAGAGAGAATGGATCAAAGTAGAATGCCATGGAAAGCATATAAATCTATAGGGGAAGGAAGGCGGGGTAGGGGCCGTCCTCGAAAGGGTTGGAGAGAGGGGGTAAAGGAGGTTTTGTGGGCGAGGGGCTTAGACTTCCATTAAGCGTGCGTGAGTGTGTTAGATAGGAGTGAATGGAGACGAATGGTACTTGGGACCTGACGATCTGTTGGAGTGTGAGCAGGGTAATATTTAGTGAAGGGATTCAGGGAAACCGGTTATTTTCATATAGTCGGACTCGAGTCCTGGAAATTGGAAGTACAGTGCCTGCACCTTAAAGGAGGGGTTTGGGATATTGGTAGTTTGGAGGGATATGTTGTGTATCTTTATATGTATATGCTTCTAAACTGTTGTATTCTGATCACCTCTGCAAAAAGTGATAATGTGTGAGTGTGGTGAGTGTTGAATGATGATGAAAGTATTTTCTTTTTGGGGTTTTTTTCTTTTTTGGGTTACCCTGCCTCGGTGGGAGACGGCAGACTTGTTGGGGGGGGAATTAAATTATGGTAAAAAGAATGAAATAATGATTGTACATTACATTACAGTACTATGTAGGTAGTTTACATAGGAAAAGTTCGACATTATGCCCTACCCAGTATGTTGGCAATTTTCAAAGGTTCGACTTTTATCCATTTTGACTTAGGACCGGTTGGTTGGAACCAAGCTTGGTCGTAAGTCGGATGGAAGGTGTATAAAGGACTAATGAAATGGATAAATGAACATTTAACATCACTTTTACCTTTTATTGAAGACTCTTGTTGGTGTAAGGAAGACGGTGAGGAGGGGAGAGGGAGGAGAGATTATCTCTACCACCATCACTACCACCCTCTACTGGTGAGACACAAAGCCAGACTAACTCAGACGGCATGAGGTGCTTTGTGTGGGCGTTGGTGGACATGTTCGGTACGGTGGACCACTGCCAACGCGATGAAAACAGAGGTGATGAACGAAAATGGACAAAATTTTGACTGAAGTTGTCGGAAACCGAATTTGACGAAAACTGAAGTTCCACTGTACAGAGTCACTGGACCTCTGTCGCACAACAAATCTGTCCATAGAGCTCTGTACCTCCCGTTTCTTCAAGACTTTCCTAAAATGGGCCATAACATTGTCATTGAAATAGTCACAAGCACGGCTTGCAACAGCTGTGTCAGGGTGATTTTCATCTATAAAGGTTTGCAGTTCAAACCACTCTGCACACATTTCCTTAATCTTTGAAGTAGGCACAATGGATTCCACAACTGGCATAGGCTTCTCAGGGTTAGCCCCAAACCCTTCAAAATCTTTCTTAATTTCCATACTAATTCTCACCCTTTTTACCACAGGGTTGGCACTAGAAGCTTTCTTGGGGCCCATGGTCACTTATTTTCCAGAAACAGCACCGAAAACACTGTAATAATACGAAATATTCCGAGTGTATGCTTGGATGTTACCGCGGAGGCTGGCTGGTAAACAATGGGACGGCCGGCACATGTGAGGGCACATTATATTACTCGTAGCCTTTGACGTGGAACTAATTGTGGACGGTGTATGAATTGTGGGTAGTGGACTTTTTTTTATTATAATGATAATAATAATAATAATAATAATAATAGAGACTAAAAGTTATCCCAGTAAAAAGTGGCAAGCTCTTGTAAATTACATTATTGAAAGTCAATATTTCATTAAAATACAAAACTATCAGATTTCAATGAAAATCATTTCCCAAATGAGCCATTTCTTAATAAGCAAAGTGTATGTCTACTGAAAATGCATTATAGTATGCATGTGTTACTAAGGATGTTTATTTGAAAGCCTTTAATACCTTCAATGAGTACTGAGAGTTTCTACTCCTAGAGCCTGGCCTTGGGCCAGGCTTGTAAAGCGCTTGCCTGGTGAACCAGGCTGTTGCTGCTGGTGTTCTTCTGACCCACCTGTGCATCACAGCCTGGTTGATCTAGCACCCTGTGAAGATACTTGTCCAGTTTTGGTAAATTGTTGATGTATACTTTTCTTTATAGATCCTGATGCTCCAAGTCGAAAAGCACCCAAATTCCGTGAATGGCACCATTGGCTAGTTGTCAATGTTCCTGGCTGTGAGGTGAAAGATGGCGATGTGCTGAGTCAGTATGTGGGATCTGGTCCACCAAAGGGCACAGGTATAATTTTCTTGACTAATTTCTGCACTTAACCTATTTAATGTACAGTACCGATATATTTGGTTAGGGCACGATGCCGTCTATAGTTTACATAAGAACATAATAAAGGAGACACTGCAATAGGCCTGTTGGCCCATACTAGGCAGGTACTTTAGAAATTCAACACACTAACAGAATAAGCTCTACTCAAGCAATAAGCTTCAATAATTCTATTCACTCGGGTGAAAGTCCCACTCAAATCCAACCCCTCTCACTCGTGTATTTATCCAACCTAAATTTGAAACTACCCAAGGTTTTAGCTTCAATAATCCTACTAGGCAGACCATTCCATTCAACTACCCTATTACCAAACCAGTACTTTCCTATATCCTTTTGAAATCTAAACTTGTCTAATTTGAATCCATTATTGTGGGTTCTCTCTTAGAGGGATTTCCTCAAAACCTTATTTATATCCTCTTTGTTAATACCCATCTTCCACTTATATACTTCAGTCATGTCTCGCCTCCTTCTTCATCTTAAAGTGAATACGGAAGATTTCTAATGCTATGTATTAATTTAGTCGTTCTACACTGAATGTTTTCTAATGAATTTATATCCATTCTTTAATATGGAGACCAGAACTGAGCTGTGTAATCTAGGAGAGGCCTTACTAATGATGTATAAAGCTGTAAAATAACTACTGGACTTCTGTTGCTTACACTTCTAGATATAGATCCCAGTAATCTGTTTGCTTTATTACATATGCTTAGGCATTGCTGTCTTGGTTTAAGGTTGCTGCTAACCATAACCCCCAAATCCTTTTTGCATTCTGTATGGCTAAGTTCAACATTATTAAGCTGGTAGGTGCTAGGGTTATGAACATTTCCAAGCTTTAGAACTTTACATTTATCTACATTGAACTGTATCATTTCCTTGCTGTCATCTGTGGAGGACCCATCTTGTTTAACCCCTTCAGGGTTTCGGCCGTACTAGTACGGCTTACGCACCAGGGTCCTTGACGTACTAGTACGCATAAATTATAGTGCCCTCAAATCTAGTGAGAGAAAGCTGGTAGGCCTACATATGAAATAATGGGTCTTTGTGGTCAGTGTGTGCAGTATAAAAAAAATCCTGCAGCACAGTGTGTAATGAGAAAAAAAAACTTTGACAGTGTTTTTGCATTAAAACAGCGACTTTGCAATGTATTTTCGTATGGTATTTATTGTTGTATTCTAGTTTTCCTGGTCTCATTTTATAGAATGAAAGACCTATTACAGAAATTGAGATGATTTTGACTGGTTTTACAATGAAAAGCACCTTGAAATTGAGCTCAAAGTAGCAGAAATGTTCAATTTTTACCAAAGTTCAAAAGTAAACAAATCATGCTAGGGGTCCAATACACTTCAACTGGTGAGTCTGATATTCTTTCACAAGTGCTCTGATATTATTTATACCATTTCTACACTAATGCAGTAGTCTACATAACAGTAAATCTTCTATTTTTTTGTGAGAATAAAAATTCAAAGTGGAAAGCAAAAGAATGTAAGAGGGGCGTGGGGACGTGACTAATGAACAGAGGAAATGTTATTTTAGTGCCAGGAATGTCTTTCTTGTTTATTCTGGACCCTATTTGGAAATTGGCATCTTCTGAAATTTGTGTGAAATTGGCAAAATTGCTAAATTCTGACCACTGCATTGGGTAGTTGAAATTGGTAAATGGGTGGTTTCTTGTATTCATTCGATAGTAAAAATGGAGTTCTAGTGAAATAGTTGATTTTTGTCGACTTGTACACTGGAATTGGCTGAAAATAGGGCTCAGTGGGCAAAATCGCCTATGCATAAACATCGTTGAGACCGCTAACTTCACGAGAGCATAATTCCGTAAGTTTTCCATCAAATTTCATACTTTTGGTGTCGTTATGATCGGGAAAAAGATTATATCTTTTCGTAAGAAAAAATAATTTTTTTTTTTTTTTTTTTTTTTTTTTTTTTTTTTTTTTTTTTTTTTTTTTTTTTTTTTTTTTTTTTATTTTTTTTTTTTTTTTTTTTCAATTTGGGGGACCCTGAGAACAAGTCTGGGAGAGGGCCTGTGGACCCTGAAAGGGTTAAGTAGGGGCCCAATGCTGGATGTTGTTCTCGACTTTCATTTGGCATAAGAAAAGAAATACTTTGGGTTTCTTTCAATTTCATTTATGGCTTTTAGTTCTTCCCGCGATTCCTGACTCCTATAAGATTCCTTTAGCTTTAGTTCGATGTTTGCTATTTCTCTGACCAGTGTCTCCCTATGTATTTCAGATATACATATTGGCCTCTTTTAGCCACTCTGTTATTCTTTTGTCACCTGTAAAGGGAGTGCCTGTCTATTGTACATCTACTCCTCCTTTTTCTTAAAGGAATAAGCCTTGAGGATACATAGTGCCACAGAGTTAATCTGTTCTAGGCATAAGTTGGGGTCTGTGTTGCTTAGTCTATCTTCCCAGCTTATATCGTTTAGGACTTGGTTTACTTGATCCCACTTCGTTCTTGTTATTGAAGTTGAATTTGGTGAAGGCTCCTTCGTGACTGATCTCATTTTGTCGGTCTGGGGCTCCGCGCATACATGTCTGAACCTTGATTATGTTGTGATCCGAGTACAGTGATCTCTCATTTATCGTCCTTAATCCGTTCCTGGAAGTGGGACTATTATTGAAATAGACGATTTTCGAATCGATTTTCCCCATAAGAAATAATGTAAATACAATTAATCCGTTCCTGACACCCAGAAGTATTAAAACAAAAAATTTTTTTACATGAAATATAGATGTAGTACATAAACAATACAATGGGACATGATGAATGAAACATTAACAGCATAACACTTTCCTTTATTGGCGATTCTTCTTAGTGTATGGAAGACTGGAGGAGGAGAGAGATTGAATTACTGTTTGGAAGGGGAATCCCCTTCTATCAACACCTCAGGTACCAAGTGCTTTTCTGGGGTTACTTCTCTTCTCTGTTTCTTAATGCCACTAGGACCAGCTTGAGTCACTGGAGTCCTGTCTCGCAAAAAAGAACTGTACAGAGAGCTCTGTTTCTGGCGTCTCTTTAAAATTTCCCTAAAATGGGCCAAGACTGTCACTGTACAAGTTGCCGATATGGCTTGCAACATTCTTCTCAGGGTGATGTTTCTCCATAAATCTTTCCATCCTACCCTACATTTCAAAAATCTCCTTAATTTCTGAAGAAGGCACCTTCTTCTATCTCTCTTCCTTCTCCTCTGCAGCAAGATTCTGAGCTGCGATCTGTTGCTGTTCCTGCTGAAGCTCTTGCAGCTCCTCAGTGGTTAGCTCTTCCCTGTGGTCCTCCACTAACTTCCACATCCTCCAAACTCGCATCCAACCCCATGGAACTCCCCAGTGCCACAATAGAGTTCACAACTGACATAGGCTCATCAAGGTCAGCCACAAACCCTTCAAAATCCCTCTTGTGGACACAATCTGGCCACAATTTTCTCCTAGCAGAGTTCAAAGTCCTGGTAGTCACTCCCTCCCAAGCCTTACCTATAAGGCTTATGCAATGGAGGATACTGAAGTGTCCTTTCCAAAAATCTCTTAGGATCAAATAAGTGTCTGAGGTCACATACTAATAACACAGAAATATGGAATATACTCTAGAATGAATAAGTTAAGTCACGTATGTCACGAGGTGTTGTGTTGTTGGGTGTATAAGGACCACTGAGAGTAAGCCATCCATAATGGTGGTGAAGCAGTGGCTGATGCGGCGGTGTTTTCTGTAGCCCTATATAACTCCAACAACATTGGAGGAGTTAGTAAATCACTGAATCACTGAAGAAGGCATGCTCTACCACCATCACAACCACTACCACCATCACTACCATCTTCTACCACTATTACAACTGCTACCACCATCATTACCACCTTCTACCACTATTACAACTGCTACCACCATCATTACCACCTTCTACCACTATTACAACTGCTACCACCATCACTACCACCTTCTAACACTATTACAACTGCTACCACCATCACTACCACCTTCTACCACTATTACAACTGCTACCCCCATCACTACCACCTACCACTATTGCAACTGCTACCCCATCACTACCACCTACCACCCTATACCACCATCAACCACTATCACAACGGCTTCCACTCTACCACCACCACCACCACCATCACCACCACCACCACCTTCGTATTTTTCTACAAACTTTTTCTTAAATTGTGTGTTTCTCACATTCTTTACCAAAGGGCTGGCACTAGGTTTCTTTGGAGCCATGGTGACTTATTTAGCAGTTGCAAGCACTAAAACGAATGGAATAGTATGAAATGTATCGTGTGAACTTGTGGGATCATCCTCACTCACTGATAAACAATGGCACACTGGCTGGGAATGGGTGAGGCAGCGCAGAGCCGTGAGCATGCGTCCCGGATGAAGGACGATTAGCAAGTAAACGGACCATTTGCGAGCCAATGTTTGGATGAAATAACGCGACGATTTCCGAAAAGGATGACTATCGAGCCGGACTATTATCAAGGGACCACTGTATATTGTTTTTGATATGGTGACATTTCGTATCAGATCATCATTGTTAGTGAAGATGAGGTCCAGTGTATTCTCCAGTCTAGTAGGCTCTATTATTTGCTGGTTTAAGTTGAATTTTGTGCAGAGATTTAAAAGCTCGTGTGTGTGTTCTCATCTGAGCTGCCTCCTGGTGTTATCACTTCATACCCGTTTATACTTTATACCCATTTTAATGCAACAATTTAAACGATCAGACATAGTGCTCCCCCCCACCCCACCCCCATTCCCAATACTTCTGTCTACTTGAAACAATTTAAAACCCTGAATGTGACATTCAGCAGGCATGTCCCTATTTTTCATATTAAACTACATCTTGGTTATGGCAAAAATATCAGTGTTACTCCCACTTGCAGCTAATTTCAATTCATCCATCTTACTTCTCGCACCACGACTATTAGCATATATTTTCAGAAACCCTCCCTTCTTTTTTCTCTGCCTGTTGATCTCTGTTCCTCCACTATGCCTGTTACTCTCCTTGTCACCTAATGCCACTGGCTTTCCTATATTCACCAATAACTCTACCTAATTCTGCATATAACTGGTTTCCTTAAAACTCTCACTGTCACTACACTCAGAATACATTGATTTCCCACAAAAACCCATACCACTATCTATTTCTAATTTAAAGACCTAACAGCTCTCTCCACTACATTGGACAGTGCTCCCACCCCTAACCTAGATAAGTGAACCCCATCCCTGGCACACATGTCATTTCTGCCATAGAAGAGGTCCCAGTTGTCTAGGAATGTTACTGCATTTTCCTTAGTGTTTGTCCAGCCAGCAATTGATGCCAGTTGCCCTGGCATCAATTGCCCTGGGCAAAATGCCACATACCACAGGGTTCCCACCCTTCTTTCTAATTATCTCTATTGCTGTCCTATACCTGCTAATCAGGTCTTCACTCCTATGTCTGCCAACATCGTTGCCTCCCACACTGAGGCAGATAATAGGATTGCTCCCATTACCCTTCATAATATCATCCAGATGGCTAACAATATCCCCTATCCCAGCCCCAGGAAAACATACCCTCTGCCTCCTCTTCCTGTCCCTAACACAAAAAGCCCTATCCATAAATTTCACCTGACTGTACCCAACTAACAGTTCTTGCCTTCACTGGTGGAGTTCATAGTGACGTTCTCAATGGTCTTCGTTGGGGTTTGAAGGGATGTCGACTCGCCTTCCTCTTCCTTGGTGTCATTCGTCGTGATGTTCCCTGTAGCCGACTCATTCATCAGGTAGCATGGAGAATGCATTTGATGTTTCCACAACAGTTTCCACAGCAGTCTCTTTCTTCATCATTTCTACCTCTCCATTCATCTTTTTCATCTTCAACTTTGATCCATGCTGTCCGGCCACTGCCCAGGTTCCCTTCTTGCCCTGAGGACTCGCAACAGGAGGACTACTACAAATCCTCTTGTTTTCCTCCGTCAATCGCCGTATCTCAATTCCTCCTTAAGCTGCTGGTAAAGTTGCTCAATAGAGGGCATCTTGGTTCAGTCCACAGGGAGTACACTAGACATGTCCTCACTGAGCTATGTACAGGTCACCACTGAGCTATGTACAGGTCACGGGCAACTTGGGTTAATTTTAGCTGCTGTCTAATGTGGCGATTGCTTTGAGGTGGGTTGCAGAAGTACGTTAGATTCCCAGACACAAATCCTTTATGCAAGGTATGAGTATGTGTATGAGATTGGTGTTTGGGTGATGGCAGCCTCTCAACCTTCCCCTCTTCCCCCTAATCCTCCCTATCCCCTTCTTCCATATTTTTGAAATTTGTCAGGGAATTTTTTTTTAAAGGACAGGTTCTGTGATAATCTATTGTTTGAGATGTTAATTGTACATGTTACTCAAATTTCAGTTTGGAGCTATTTAACCCTTTCACTGTCGAGACCCCTGCTCGCAAACTTGCTCTCAGTGATGAAGAATTAAAAATCTTTTTCTTATGATAGAGAATCTCTTCCTGATGGTAATGACGCCAAAATTGCAAAATTTGATGGAAAACATACGGAATTATGCTCTTGCGAAGCTAGTGGTCTCGGTGATATGTATGCATTGGCGATTTCGCCCACATTGAGCCCTATTTTTGGCCAGTTCTTTTGTTCTAGTCAACCAAACTCAGCTATTTTGCTAGAACTCCATTTGTTCTATCAATTTAGTATGAGAAACTGCCTATTTACCAATTTCAGCTACTCAATAAAGTAGTCAGAATTTCACACAAATTTCTAAAAATGCCAATTTTAAAATAGGGTCCAGAATAAACAATGCAGACATTCTTGGCATTAAAATAACATTTTTCTCTGTTCATTAGTCATGTCTCCTGTCTCGTCCTATATTACTCTTGCTTTTCATTTTGAATTTTTATTCACACAAAAAGTAGATGATTTATGTACTGTTATGCAGACTACTGCATTATTGTAATAATTGTATAAATAATGTCAACGCATTCATGACTGTATATTAGGCTGGCCAGTTGGACATGTATTGGATGGTGACATCATTTGTTTACTCTTGAACATTGGCAAAAATTGAACATTTCCACTATTTGGAGTTCATTTTCAAGGTACAGTGGAACCTCAAAAATCGAACTGCTCCCAACACAACCAATTATGTAAGTGTATTTTTGTAAGTGCTTTTATAAGTGTATTTTTGAGGGTCTGAAATGGACTAGTCTAATTTACATTATTCCTGATGGGAATAAATTCATTCGGTAAAGGCACTCGAACAGCCTTCTGGACTGAAGAAAGTTTGATATTTGAGGTTCCACTGTACTTTTCATCGTGAAACCAGTCAAAATCGTCTCTTATTTCTGTAATATATCTTCCATTCTATCAAATGAGACCAAAAAAAAATGTGAATACAACCATAAATACCATGCGAAAATAAACCTCAAATTCGGCGTCTGAAGTTGTGGTTTTTTATTATTATTATTATTATTATTATTATTATTATGGAAAGCATATAATCTATAGGGGAAGGAAAGAGGGGTAGGGGTCGTCCTCGAAAGGGTTGGAAAGAGGGGGTAAAGGAGGTTTTGTGGGCGAGGGGCTTGGACTTCCAGCAAGCGTGCATAAGCGTGTTAGATAGGAGTGAATGGAGACGAATGATACTTGGGACCTGACGATCTGTTGGAGTGTGAGCAGGGTAATATTTAGTGAAGGGATTCAGGGAAACCGCTTATTTTCATATAGTCGGACTTGAGTCCTGGAAATGGGAAGTACAATGCCTGCACTTTAAAGGAGGGGTTTGGGATATTGGCAGTTTGGAGGGATATGTTGTGTATCTTTATATGTATATGCTTCTAAACTGTTGTATTCTGAGCACCTCTGCAAAAGCAGTGATAATGTGTGCATGTGGTGAAAGTGTTGAATGATGAAAGTATTTTCTTTTTGGGGATTTTCTTTCTTTTTTTTTGGGTCACCCTGCCTCGGTGGGAGACGACCGACTTGTTGAAAAAAAAAAAAAAAAAAAAAATTATTATTATTTATTATTATTATTATTATTGTTATTGTTATTGTTATTATTGTTATTATTATTACAGTGGACCCCCGGTTCACATTATTAATCCGTTCCTGAGAGCTCATCGTACAGCAAAATTATCGGAAAGTGAATCAATTTTCCCCATAAGTAATAATGGAAATCAAATTAATCCGTGCAAGACACCCAAAAGTATGAAAAAAAAAAACTTTTACCACATGAAATATTAAGTTTAATGCAATAGAATAATTACAATAACAATAATCACAATAGAATAATCACAATAGAATAATTGACACTTACCTTTAATGAAGATCTGGTGATGATTGATGGGATGGGAGGAGGGGAGAGTGTCGAAGTTTTTAATGTTTAGAAGGGGAATCCCCCTCCATTAGGACTTGAGGTAGCAAGTCCTTTTCTGGGGTTACTTCACTTCTTCTTTTAATGCCACTAGGACCAGCTTGAGTCACTGGACTTATGTCGCACAACATATCTGTCCATAGAGGCCTGTACCTCTCGTTCCTTTATGACTTTCCTAAAGTGGTTCACAACATTCTCAGTGTACAGGTTGCCAACACGGCTTGCAGTAGCTGTGTCAGGGTGATTTTCATCATACTATGTATCCCACTACGATTCTTAAATCTTTCAAACCAACCTTTGCTGGCCTTAAATTCACTCACATCACCACTAGTTGCAGGCATTTTTCTAATTAAATCCTCATGCAACTGCCTAGCCTTTTCACAAATGATCGCTTGAGAGATGCTATCTCCTGCTATGTTTTTCATTTATCCACACCAATAACACACTCTCAACATTTTCTAACACTTGCGATCGCTGTTTTGTAATTACAGTTGCACCTTTTGCAAGAACAGCTTCCTTGATTGCCATTTTCCTGCTCACTATAGTAGAGATGGTTGATTGGGATTTACTATACAACTTGGCCAGGTCCGACACACGCACTCCACTTTCATACTTTGCAATTATCTCTCTTCAATTTCAATAGTCATTAGCACCCTTGGTCTCGATGGGTTGGCACTAGGAGCTTTCTTGGGGCCCCATGGTGACTTATTTTGCAGAAACAAGCACCAAAAACAGTGATAATATGGAATGTACCGAATGTATCCTTAGATGCGCGCACACTGGCTGGCTTGTAAACACTGGCGCGCACACGGCAGTTCAGGCCACACGTGGACACGTCTCGTACGAATTGTATCGCATACCGGGTTTTGTAATGGGAACCGAGGCAAATTTTTTGCGATATAATGCTTTGGATACCGGATTTATTGGATACCGATTACTTCGCGAACCGGGGTCCACTGTTGTTGTTGTTGTTGTTGTTGTTATTATTATTATTATTATTATTATTATTACATTTGTACTTGCTGAGATATAAGCCCATAAAGTTGGTGCTGAATGATGTGTTGGGAACAGTGGAGCATTGCTGCTTGCAGAAATATTAGAGTTATCGCTTTTTTCCAGTTTTTTCTAATTTTTGTTGTTTTTATGATGTTTTGTTGTAGATCTTTTGATTTCATAGCCAATTCTTGTTAGACACAAATGCTTGGTACTGGATTAGTAATCATACTGTCACAAACACACATGTTCACACTGATAGATGAATTTTTACACCTGGTTCAATCACATACTATTGTTTACATATTTATGCAGTAGACCGTCATTTAACACAGTAGTTATGTTCCTGAAAATGGCATGTTAGGTACAACCATGTTAGATGAACTGAACAGAGCCCAAAAAAAGCCAAACAAATTTTTTAGACCACATCTTACAAAAATAAGTGAATATGGAATTGTAGTTCATTGTTGTGATGTATTATGTTTTTATTGGTTAAGACTACAAATGTAACAGAAATAATTAGCCCTACTGGGCTGAGGTGGATGGTAGAGGTTCTGGTACTGAAGTCGATGGTTGTATTGGAATGTCTAACTTTGTCATTCAGTCAATTCAGTAAGTCATTCAGTCAAGTCAGTCACACATTCATGTTTACCTCTTGTGTGTACAAAGTAACACTTCATTATGGTTATCTCTTGTCTGATATCTGTTTCCTTCATTAATTCTAAGACTTAAATGCTTGTACCTTTTGCCACTTTCAGCAACACTGGTATGCCTACTTGGTGTCATGATTGCTTGACAGATACAAGATATAGTAATTAAAAGATCAAAACACAATTCACAAACATAGCTAGCTTGTAGCAGAGAAAGACTGGACACGTATGAAATACGAATGCTGGGATGGTGGGGTGGCAGGGGATGGTGGGAGGTCTCCCCAGCTGATCCACAACAAGGCAGCTGCTTGAGGGAAAAGGGATTTTTTTTTTCTTAACTGCAAACTGAACCATATTAATTTTGTGTTGCATAAAATTGTGCTGCATTTCTTCAATCGTGCTCACCCAAATTGTGACAAATAAACTCATGCTAAATGACGGTCTACTGTACGAAGTATTTACAGGTCCCATTTATGTTTTTAGAAGTCCACCATTGTATGATACTCAAAGAAGCATTGATTCATACAGACTGTTGGCTTGTAGTGTAAGCACACACAACACACTTTTTCTGAGAATACTACTACTTTGAGGTAGATGGTATCGGTATCAGGCAGTGACAGTTAGGGATTATTTGGTTGGGCACTTTCCCCTCTGGTTGTGGGGTGACAGGTTGCTGTGGAGGGGCAGTACAGGTGTGATACCATACTTTTTCACTATCTGCTTTATGACATTGAGGGTGAATTCCGCATATCATTGTCGCTTCCCAGTCTTTATTTCATACGTGTTGAAGGCATTTAGCATTGCAGTGTCAACAAGGTGGAAAAACACTTATATACCACTTGCGACTCCTGCGCACAGTCAACAGATCCTATCATGATGTCACACTTGTCAACTAGTCGCATATTGTTTGTATAGTTGACGACAGCAGCTGGCTTTACAATGTGTTTGTTGTTGTCCCTGCTTAGTCTGTGGATGGTTGACAACATCACGTCCCATTTGTCATGTCACGTCAGTGCCATGATGTCATTGGCATGAAATGCTTGCACTACACTTCCTCCAGTGAACTTCGGCATGTGTTTTCTATTTCTTCTCACTGTTCCACATATATCAGTATTGTTCACACGTAGGAAATCAGCAAGCATTCTCCTTGTATACCAGTTGTCTGTGAACAATGTATGGCCCTTGCCAAGGTATGGCTCCATCATCTTGTGAACATCTCCAGAAATGTCCAACATGCGCCTGGTATCGTCGAGTGTATTTTTCCCTGTGTAGATAATGACATCCAACACAATACCAGTCTGTCACACACAGTTTTATACCAAAGCGATTATGTTTGCTTGGTATGTATTGTTTGGATGACAGTCGTCCCTTGAACAGAATCAAGGACTTGTCAACAACAATGTTCTTGACTGGATAAAAGTAGGCACTGAATTTTTCCTTCAGATACATAAACAATTCCCGGATTTTGTATAGGTCATTTAGGTTTGGCGTATTTGTCTGAGAAGTGCAACATTCGTAGCAACAGTGAATCTGTTGCAGGGAAGGTTACGGAAGACTGGAGTACTGATGAAGTAGTCTGTGGACCAGTAGTGTGCTATATTGTTCTTATATGTATGTGGCATAAGCATGACAATGCCAAGGAATAAATACACTACAGCCACAGTTGTAACTTTCCACCTGCGCAGCAGTGACGATTCTGCAACATCTATGTTGTTCGTTGTATACTGGTAGTAAATGTTGGTCTGGGTAACAATCAGGTTCATTATAGGCTCCTCAAAGTACATGTATAATTGAAAATAGTCTAACTCTGTAGACTCATTTGTGATGGGACATTGTGGCATGCCACTTCCACTGGCATCAAAATTGAAAGGATGTCACTCGATTGGTGTACTTTGTCCAGTTCCATTCGTGTTCTCATGGTTCAGGATGGACCTGTGGCATGGGGCGTGGGGGAGCAGGAGGGACAAGAGTGGAGGCAGCACATGGTTGGGAGGGTGCCGGGTGGTCCTTTGTCTGCCCACCCACCTCGCCACGAGGTCCAAGCACCATGCCACCCACCTTTTCTTCCATCCCAGCATATTCTCCTTCATGATCACTATCAGTGGCTGGGGTTTTGGAGTGTGACCTGCCACGACCCTTGCCAACTGCATATGGCACACTGCCTGAACGTAGGTGATGACACCTAAAAGTACGCATGTTTCACTGGGGAATAATAATCATTCACTGGATGAATCCTCTATGGGCATAAAATCTATTTCATCATTGTCACTTATCACTTTCACTATTGTCAGCACCATAACACATGGAAAATTAAAATTTCCTCTTGCAGAGTTGCCTTTGGGTAGTAACACTAGCAACCCCAGAGGTACTGGGCTGAGGATCTGGTATGGCCAAACTGTCTACACTGGCCACCCCAGAGATGATGGGCTGAAGGTCATCTGGGTTGACATCAATTTTTTATTATTATTATTATCACACTGGCCGATTCCCACCAAGGCAGGGTGGCCCGAGAAAGAAAAACTTTAACCATCATTCACTCCATCACTGTCTTGCCAGAGGGGTGCTTTACACTACAGTTTTTATCTGTGGCCCCTCTATCACACTGGCCGATTCCCACCAAGGCAGGGTGGCCCGAGAAAGAAAAACTTTAACCATCATTCACTCCATCACTGTCTTGCCAGAGGGGTGCTTTACACTACAGTTTTTAAACTGCAACATTAACACCCCTCCTTCAGAGTGCAGTCACTCTACTTCCCATCTCCAGGACTCAAGTCCGGCCTGCCGGTTTCCATGAACCCCTTCATAAATGTTACTTTGCTCACACTCCAACAGCACGTCAAGTATTAAAAACCATTTGTCTCCATTCACTCCTATCAAACACGCTCACGCATGCCTGCTGGAAGTCCAAGCCCCTCGCACACAAAACCTCCTTTACCCCCTCCCTCCAACCTTTCCTAGGCTGACCCCTACCCCGCCTTCCTTCCTCTACAGACTGATACTCTTGAAGCCATTCTGTTTCGCTCTATTCTCTCTACATGTCCGAACCACCTCAACAACCCTTCCTCAGCCCTCTGGACAACAGTTTTGGTAATCCCGCACCTCCTCCTAACTTCCAAACTACGAATTCTCTGCATTATATTCACACCACACATTGCCCTCAGACATGACATCTCCACTGCCTTCAGCCTTCTCCTCGCTGCAACATTCATCACCCATGCTTCACACCTATATAAGAGCTTTGGTAAAACTATACTCTCATACATTCCCCTCTTTGCCTCCAAGGACAAAGTTCTTTGTCTCCACAGACTCCTAAGTGCACCACTCACCCTTTTCCCCTCATCAATTCTATGATTCACTTCATCTTTCATAGACCCATCCGCTGACACGTCCACTCCCAAATATCTGAATACATTCACCTCCTCCATACTCTCTCCCTCCAATCTGATATCCTATCTTTCATCACCTAATCTTTTTGTTATCCTCTTTCCTGTATTCACTTTTAATTTTCTTCTTTTGCATACCCTACCAAATTCATCCACCAATCTCTGCAACTTCTCTTCAGAATCTCCCAAGAGCACAGTGTCATCAGCAAAGAGCAACTGTGACAACTCCCACTTTGTGTGTGATTCTTTATCTTTTAACTCCACACCTCTTGCCAAGACCCTCGCATTTACTTCTCTTACAACCCCATCTATAAATATATTAAACAACCACAGTGACATCACACATCCTTGTCTAAGGCCTACTTTTACTGTGAAATAATTTCCCTCTTTCCTATATACTCTAACTTGAGCCTCACTATCCTCGTAAAAACTCTTCACTGCTTTCAGTAACCTTCCTCCTACACCATACACCTGCAACATCTGCCACATTGCCCCCCTATCCACCCTGTCATATGCCTTTTCCAAATCCATAAATGCCACAAAGACGTCTTTAGCCTTACCTAAATATAGTGGACCCCCGGTTAACGAACTTTTTTCATTCCAGTAGTATGTTCAGGTGCCAGTACTGACCGAATTTTTTCCCATAAGGAATATTGTGAAGTAGATTAGTCCATTTCAGACCCCCAAACATACACGTACAAACGCACTTACATAAATACACTTACATAATTGGTCGCATTTGGAGGTGATCGTTAAGCGGGGGTCCACTGTACTGTTCACTTATGTTTCACTGTAAACACCTGGTCCACACACCCCCTACCTTTCCTAAAGCCTCCCTGTTCATCTGCTATCCTATTCTCCATCTTACTCTTAATTCTTTCAATAATAACTCTACTATACACTTTACCAGGTATACTCAACAGATTTCTTTCTTTCAACACACCGGCTGTATCCCACCGAGGCGGGGTGGCCCAAAAGGAAAAACGAAAGTTTCTCCTTTTGCATTTAGTAATATATACAGGAGAAGAGGTTACTAGCCCCTTGCTCCCGGCATTTTAGTCGCCTCTTACAACACGCATGGCTTACGGAGGAAGAATTCTGTTCCACTTCCCCATGGAGGTAGGAGGAAATAAACAAGAAGAACTAGAAAGAAAATAGAAGAAAACCCAAAGGGGTGTGTATATATATGCTTGTACATGTATGTGTAGTGTGACCTAAGTGTAAGTAGAAGTAGCAAGACGTACCTGAAATCTTGCACGTGTATGAGACAGAAAAAAAGACACCAGCAATCCTACCATTGTGTAAAACAGTTACAGGCTTCAGTTTTACATTCACTTGGCAGGACGGTAGTACCTCCCTGGGCGGTTGCTGTCTACCAACCTACTACCTAGGACTCGACAGACTTTTTTTTTTTTTTTTTTTTTCCTCAACAAGTCGGCCGTCTCCCACCGAGGCAGGGTGACCCAAAAAAGAAAGAAAATCCCCAAAAAGAAAATACTTTCATCATCATTCAACACTTTCACCACACTCGCACATTATCACTGTTTTTGCAGAGGTGCTCAGAATACAACAGTCTAGAAGCATACATATATAAAGATACACAACATATCCCTCCAAACTGCCAATATCCCAAACCCCTCCTTTAAAGTGCAGGCATTGTACTTCCCATTTCCAGGACTCAAGTCCGACTATATGAAAATAACCGGTTTCCCTGAATCCCTTCACTAAATATTACCCTGCTCACACTCCAACAGATCGTCAGGTCCCAAGTACCATTCGTCTCCATTCACTCCTATCTAACACGCTCGCGCACGCTTGCTGGAAGTCCAAGCCCCTTGCCCACAAAACCTCCTTTACCCCCTCTCTCCAACCCTTTCGAGGACGACCCCTACCCCGCCTTCCTTCCCCTATAGATTTATATGCTTTCCATGTCATTCTACTTTGATCCATTCTCTCTAAATGACCAAACCACCTCAACAACCCCTCTTCTGCCCTCTGACTAATGCTTTTATTAACTCCACACCTTCTCCTAATTTCCACACTCCGAATTTTCTGCATAATATTTACACCACACATTGCCCTTAAACAGGACATCTCCACTGCCTCCAACCGTCTCCTCGCTGCTGCATTTACCACAAAAGCTTCACACCCATATAAGAGTGTTGGTACTACTATACTTTCATACATTCCCTTCTTTGCCTCCATAGATAACGTTTTTTGACTCCACATATACCTCAATGCACCACTCGCCTTTTTTCCCTCATCAATTCTATGATTAACCTCATCCTTCATAAATCCATCTGCCGACACGTCAACTCCCAAGTATCTGAAAACATTCACTTCTTCCATACTCCTCCTCGCCAATTTGATATCCAATTTTTCTTTATCTAAATCATTTGACACCCTCATCACCTTACTCTTTTCTATGTTCACTTTCAACTTTCTACCTTTACACACATTCCCAAACTCATCCACTGACCTTTGCAATTTTTCTTTAGAATCTCCCTTAATAAGCACAGTATCATCAGCAAAAAGTAACTGTGTCAATTCCCATTTTGAATTTGATTCCCCAAAATTTAATCCCACCCCTCTCCCGAACACCCTAGCATTTACTTCCTTTACAACCCCATCTATAAATATATTAAACAACCATGGTGACATTACACATCCCTGTCTAAGACCTACTTTTACCGGGAAGTAGTCTCCCTCTCTTCTACACACCCTAACCTGAGCCTCACTATCCTCATAAAAGCTCTTTACAGCATTTAATAACTTACCACCTATTCCATATACTTGCAACATCTGCCACATTGCTCCTCTATCCACTCTATCATATGCCTTTTCTAAATCCATAAATGCAATAAAAACTTCCCTATCTTTATCTAAATACTGTTCACATATATGCTTCAATGTAAACACCTGATCTACACATCCCCTACCCACTCTGAAACCTCCTTGCTCATCCGCAATCCTACATTCTGTCTTGCCTCTAATTCTTTCAATTATAACCCTACCGTACACTTTTCCTGTTATACTCAGTAAACTTATTCCTCTATAATTTTTACAGTCTCTTTTGTCCCCTTTCCCTTTATATAAAGGGACTATACATGCTCTCCACCAATCCCTAGGTACCTTCCCCTCTTTCATACATTTATTAAACAAAAGTACCAACCACTCCAACACTATATCCCCCCCTGCTTTTTACATTTCTGTCATGATCACATCAGTTCCAGCTGCTTTACCCCCTTTCATTTTACGTAATGCCTCACGTACCTCCCCCACACTTACATTCTGCTCTTCTTCACTCCTAAAAGATGGTATACCTCCCTGACCAGTGCATGAAATTACTGCCTCTGTTTCTTCCTTAACATTTAAAAGTTCCTCAAAATATTCTCGCCATCTACCCAATACCTCCATCTCCCCATCTACTAACTCCCCTACTCTGTTTTTAACTGACAAATCCATATTTTCCCTAGGCTTTCTTAACTTGTTTAACTCACTCCAAAATTTTTTCTTATTTTCATTAAAATTTCTTGACAGTGCCTCTCCCACTCTATCATCTGCTCTCCTTTTGCACTCTCTTTACCTTTCTTTTACTCTCCATATACTCTGCTCTTCTTATAACACTTCTGCTTTGTAAAAACCTCTCATAAGCTACCTTTTTCTCTTTTATCACACCCTTTACTTCATCATTACACCAATCACTCCTCTTTCCTCCTGCCCCCACCCTCCTATAACCACAAACTTCTGCCCCACATTCTAATACTGCATTTTTAAAACTATTCCAACCCTCTTCAACCCCCCCACTACTCATCTTTGCACTAGCCCACCTTTCTGCCAATAGTCGCTTATATCTCACCCGAACTTCCTCCTCCCTTAGTTTATACACTTTCACCTCCCTCTTACTTGTTGTTGCCACCTTCCTCTTTTCCCATCTACCTCTTACTCTAACTGTAGCTACAACTAAATAATGATCCGATATATCAGTTGCCCCTCTATAAACATGTACATCCTGGAGCCTGCCCATCAACCTTTTATCCACCAATACATAATCTAATAAACTACTTTCATTACGTGCTACATCATACCTTGTATATTTATTTATCCTCTTTTTCATAAAATATGTATTGCTTATTACCAAATTTCTTTCTACACATAGCTCAATTAAAGGCTCCCCATTTACATTTACCCCTGGCACCCCAAATTTACCTACTACTCCCTCCATAACATTTTTACCCACTTTAGCATTGAAATCCCCAACCACCATTACTCTCACACTTGATTCAAAACTCCCCACGCATTCACTCAACATTTCCCAAAATCTCTCTCTCTCCTCTACACTTCTCTATTCTCCAGGTGCATACACGCTTATTATAACCCACTTTTCACATCCAATCTTTATTTTACTTTACATTATCCTTGAATTAATACATTTATAGTCCCTCTTTTCCTGCCATAGCTTATCCTTCAACATTATTGCTACTCCTTCTTTAGCTCTAACTCTATTTGAAACCCCTGACCTAATCCCATTTATTCCTCTCCACTGAAACTCTCCCACCCCCTTCAGCTTTGTTTCACTTAAAGCCAGGACATCCAGCTTCTTCTCATTCATAACATCCACAATCATCTCTTTCTTATCATCTGCACAACATCCACGCACATTCAGACTTCCCACTTTGACAATTTTCTTCTTCTTATTCTTTTTAGTAATCTTTACAGGAAAAGGGGTTACTAGCCCATTGTTCCCGGCATTTTAGTTGACTTTTACAACACGCATGGCTTACGGAGGAAAGATTCTTATTCCACTTCCCCATGGATATAAAAGGAAAATTAATAAGACCAAGAACTATTAAGATAAAATCAAAGAAAACTCAGATGAGTGTGTATAAATAAATGTGTACATTTATGTGTAGTGTGACCTAAGTGTAAGTAGAAGTAGCAAGACATGCCTGTAATCTTGCATATTTATGAGACAGACAAAAGACATCAGCAATCCTACCATCATGTAAAACAATCACAGGCTTTCGTTTTACACTCACTTGGCAGGACGGTAGTACCTCCCTGGGTGGTTGCTGTCTACCAACCTACTACCTATAATTTTTGCACTCTCTTTTGTCCCCTTTGCCTTTATACAAAGGAACTATGCATGCTCTCTGCCAATCCCTAGGTACCTTACCCTTTTCCATACATTTATTAAATAATTGCACCAACCGCTCCAAAACTATATCCTCACCTGCTTTTAACATTTCTATCTTTATCCCATCAATCCCGGCTGCCTTGCCCCCTTTCATTTTACCTACTGCCTCACGAACTTCCCCCACACTCGCAACTGGCTCTTCCTTACTCCTACAAGATGTTATTCCTCCTTGCCCTATACACGAAATCATAGCTTCCCTATCTTCATCAACATTTAACAATTCCTCAAAATATTCCCTCCATCTTCCCAATACCTCTAACTCTCCATTTAATAACTCTCCTCTCCTATTTTTAACTGACAAATCCATTGGTTCTCTAGGCTTCCTTAACTTGTTAATCTCACTCCAAAACTTTTTCTTATTTTCAACAAAATTTGTTGATAACATCTCACCCACTCTCTCATTTGCTCTCTTTTTACATTGCTTCACCACTCTCTTAACCTCTTTTTTTCTCCATATACTCTTCCCTCCTTGCATCACTTTTACTTTGTAAAAACTTCTCATATGCTAACTTTTTCTCCCTTACTACTCTTTACATAATCATTCCACCAATTGCTCCTCTTCCCTCCTGCACCCACTTTCCTGTAACCACAAACTTCTGCTGAACACTCTAACACGACATTTTTAAACCTACCCCATACCTCTTCGACCCCATTTCCTATGCTCTCATTAGCCCATCTATCCTCCAATAGCTGTGTATATCTTACCCTAACTGTCTCCTCTTTTAGTTTATAAACCTTCACCTCTCTCTTCCCTGATGCTTCTATTCTCCTTATATCCCATCTACCTTTTACTCTCAGTGTAGCTACAACTAGAAAGTGATCTGATATATCTGTGGCCCCTCTATAAACATGTACATCCTGAAGTCTACTCAACAGTCTTTTATCTACCAATACATAATCCAACAAACTACTGTCATTTCGCCCTACATCATATCTTGTATACTTATTTATCCTCTTTTTCTTAAAATATGTATTACCTATAACTAAACCCCTTTCTATACAAAGTTCAATCAAAGGGCTCCCATTATCATTTACACCTGGCACCCCAAACTTACCTACCACACCCTCTCTAAAAGTTTCTCCTACTTTAGCATTCAGGTTCCCTACCACAATTACTCTCTCACTTGGTTCAAAGGTTCCTATACATTCACTTAACATCTCCCAAAATCTCTCTCTCTCCTCTACATTCCTCTCTTCTCCAGGTGCATACACGCTTATTATGACCCACTTTTCGCATCCAACCTTCACTTTAATCCACATAATTCTTGAATTTACACATTCATATTCTCTTTTCTCCTTCCATAACTGATCCTTCAACATTACTGCTACCTCTCCTCTTCAAGGGGGGCTCCTTGGCGTGGTGAAGAGGCTCTTGGTCTGAGGAATTAGACCTGTCGGTCTACTTCCTCAGACCGAACCTAATTACCCCCCAATCCCCCGTTCCCTATCCCATCCTCCCCTTTTTCCTTTCCTCCTCCTCCTCCCCACCCCTCCCTTTTGCCCTTCCTTTTTGGCGTGTTTTTTTTTTTTTTTTTTTTTTCTTCCCCCCACAGGCATGCTAGTTCCTAGGTAGGGGAAAGGGTACCGGGGTCCATCCCATTCCGTTGAGGTTCTTGGCGGTGTCGTAGTTTGCCGTGGAGTCTGGAATGCCTGGGGATGTCCTGATCCCTCTCCGGTATCCCGGAGGGTGGCTTTGGGTGTCTCTCGGGCGACGGGTGTATCTCTGGAAGCCACCTTTCGGATTCCGGGGGTGGTGGCCGAAGGAGGTATGCGTTGTGGCGGATTTCCGGCCGCCCTCTCTTTTGTCCACCAAGGTAGCTCAGCAGATGTGAGGTTGCTATCCCGGATTGCCGGTTTACTGGCATGATGGGTAGGGTATGGCACGGGTTCCATGCTGCATCTGCTCTACTTGCGGTGCTGAGGTCCTCTTGGGCGCGGAGGGAGATTTCTGGCCCTTTCATTCCTCCTAGGAACTATCCCTCCCCGGTCCCCCCTTTTTTTATTCTTTTTTTTTATTTTTATTTTCTTTTCTTTCTTTTCTTTTCCTAAAAACAAAAAGAAAGAAGTAACCTAACCATGGCAGCCCTAGTCCATGAACCTGCTACCCCTGGGCCCCTTCTTGATAACGCACCCCGTTCTGACCCCGCCTCGTCTTTGGACCACTCTTCGGACACTCCTCATGCCTCTGTACCTCTCGCCGGTGCTGTTTCCTCACCCGCTTCAGGTACTGAGGCCTCGACTGACTCCTTCGATTTATCTGACCTTCGCTCTCCTCTGACTATGCTTCCGGCCTCTCCCTCTACGGTGCGGCAATTTTCGAATCGCCGGCCCGTTCCACGTCGGACCAACTCTGGTCCCACACCTAAACGCCAACGACAATTGCCTGCTGATGATACTTCTCCACCTTCTCGTTCTTCTCAGAAAAGATCGACACGTCCTTCACTACCTTTCCACGCTCAGTTTCAGACTGCACAATGGACTAAATTCTTCACTTTACGACCGACTTCCTCTACTGCCTATCTTTCTGACCACAGTATTGGCAAGGCACTCCTACGCCATGTTGGTAAAGATATTTCTTTTCATGCTCTTAAGAGCGGTACGCGCATCGTCACCGTACAGAATGCTACCCAGGCTCATGAGCATTCTTGTCTTTCCCATATCGATACTGTTCCTGTAACTATTGAAAAGCATCATTCCCTCAATTCTTGTAGTGGTACAGTCATTCTGCCCCATACCATAGTTCAGCAAAATTTCCAGACATGTGGCACTGATATTCTTGAACAGCTGGAACTCCAAGATCTCCCAATCCTCAAGGTAGACACTTACGTTCTTTCTGCCCGCGGGCAGAGACCATACCCTAGCAATGTGGCTCGTTTAACTTTTGACAGCCGTGAACTCCCATCCTCAGTTTATGTAGCAGGACATCGGTTACAAGTTCGAAAGGTGATCCCTACACCGCAACAGTGTAGAAATTGCTGGCGATTTGGCCATCCAGCGAAATATTGCAGATCTATCGCCGAATGCCCAGTCTGTGGTGCCGATGACCATTCTAATACGTCTTGCAATCGACCTCCCTCTTGCCTTCATTGTCATGAGGCTCACCCTTCATACTCTCGCCGTTGTCAAGTCTACTTAAACGAGCGGGAAATCCGTTACCTCAAAGAGGCAGAAGGTCTCCCTTATGCCATGGCAGTTTCTCGTCTCCGCCTCCAAGGGAGACTACCTCGTGTTTCTTATTCCCGTGTTTCAAAACGTCCCCCCACTTCTGGTATCCCATCTTCTGCACCCACCTCTGTGGTTACTTCTCCCATAGTCACTCTTGTAGCTAATTCTTTTGCTGTCCTCGGCTCAGACGTCCCTACTTCAACGTCTCGGTCTGATCTCGCTTCTTCGTGTTCTCTCTCACAAGCCTCAGTAGTGACGAGATCTCGTATGACACCTCCTCCCAATCGTCCCTCTACTTCTCAAAAGTCAAAAAAAGGTCCGTTAACACCTCCTACCCATCTTCCACCTCCTCATTTTCCCTTCCCTGTCTCTGTACCTGGTTCTTCCCCTCTCACTGGCTCTGTTACAAGTGTAGAGGTTCACCCTCCTCCTCGTACTGTACTTTCCTCCCCTGTTCCCTCCCAAGTTCCCTCCCAAGTCTTCTGCCACCTCCCAGGTTTCTGCCTCTTCTGTCCCCTTCCATGCTTCTCCAGTTCCCTCCACCCTTTCGCCCCCCCCTACCTTGGTACAGTCCATTACAAACCATCAATGGACACTGATCCACCCTCCGCTCCTTCTCTCTCCTCTACTCCATCTGCGCAACTCCTTTCTTCACAGCGCACCGTTCCTTCGCTGCTTGAACGTTTTCCACTGCCTCCGCATGTGGACTTTTCTAACCCCTCTAATCCGTAGGAACCCTTACCTGCGGATTTCAGGTATCTTTATCATTGCCAATCATGGCCTATTTACAGTGGAATATACGCGGCCTCGGGTAATCGGGGTAAGCTTCAGATGTTACTCTCCCAGTTTTCCCCTGTTGGTGTTTGCTTACAGGAACCAAAATTACACTCTGCTGTTATCTCTCCCATCTCAGGCTATAATTTATTGTATTCTTCAGATCCTTTTCCTGATGGGACCTTTAATGAAAGTGCCCTTCTTCTACGCACTGATATTCCGTACCATCAGCTATTTGTTCGTACTTCGCTGCATTACACAGCAGCCCGTATCCACTTGCATAGGTGGTATACGCTCTGTTCTTTATATCTCTCTCCTTCTCGGGCATTATCTATTCCAGATATTGCCTTCCTTGTTTCGTCATTACCACTACCGATTCTGTTACTTGGTGATTTTAATGCCCACCATTTCCTCTGGGGGGGGGGGGTCTCACTGTGATTCCCGTGGCATTCAGTTAGAGGCTTTTCTTGCCACCCACCCCCTCCATGTTTTAAATACAGGTACTCACACCCATTTTGATCCTCGGACTCACACACACTCTTGCATCGATCTCTCAGTCTGCTCTTCCTCCTCCGCATTAGACTTCACTTGGTCTGTTCTTCCAGACTTACATGACAGCGATCATTTCCCAATCATTCTTACTTCCCCTTCATATTCACCACCTCTTCGCATCCCATGCTGGCAATTTGATCAGGCAAATTGGAACCTTTACTCACACCTAACTGTTTTTAGAGAGGTTCCTTCTTCGTCCTCCATCGATGAGCTTTTACACCTCTTCTCGTCCTCCGTTTTAACCGCAGCTTCTCATTCTATACCCCAAACTTTGGGCAGGCATTCTCAGAAATGCGTGCCTTGGTGGTCTCCTGCTTGTGCTCGTGCAGTACTTTGAAACGCGCTGCATGGGGCAGGTACCGGTACAATAGAACCACAGAGAGACTTCTTGATTTTAAGCAGAAGAGTGCGATCGCTCGCCGTGTCATCTGTGACGCTAAACGCACTTGCTGGCGAGATTGTCTCCACCATCACCTCTGCTTCCTCTATGAGTGCAGTCTGGAAAAAAGTACGAAAACTGAGTGGTAAATATTCACCTGACCCGGCCCCTGTTCTGCGGGTTGCCGGTGTTGATATAGCAAACCCACTAGATGTTGCCAATGAAATTGGCAATCATCTGGTCCGTATTTCTCAGGGACTCCATCTATGCCCCTCATTTCTTTCCTCAAAGTCTGCCAGAGAGTTAGCACCCTTGGACTTTTCTTCTCTCAGAGAAGAACAGTATAATGTGCCTTTTACACTTCAAGAACTGGAGGCAACACTCTCAGCTTGCCGATCATCGGCAGCTGGGCCCGATGACATTCATATTCGTATGCTACAACATTTACATCAGTCAGCCCTTGCAGTCCTAGTATGCCTTTACAATCTTATTTGGTCACAAGGAGTTCTTCCACAGCTGTGGAAATCCGCCATTGTTCTCCCTTTCCGCAAACCAGGCACTACGGGACATGAAACCTCCCACTATCGTCCCATTGCTCTTACCAGTGCAGTTTGCAAAGTGATGGAACGCCTAGTAAATAGACGTTTAGTGTGGTATTTAGAGAGACAACAGTCTCTCCACTCGTCAATATGGCTTTCGTAAGGGATGTTCTACCATAGACCCCTTACTACGCTTGGATACGTATGTTCGTAATGCCTTTGCGAATAACCACTCGGTTATTGCCATATTTTTTGACCTTGAGAAGGCATATGACACAACTTGGAGGTATAATATTTTAGCCCAAGCCCACTCCTTAGGCCTTCGAGGCAATCTACCATCCTTCCTTAAGAACTTTTTAACTGACAGGCATTTCCGTGTTCGGGTTAATAATGTGCTCTCCCCGGACTTTATCCAAGCTGAAGGTGTCCCCCAGGGATGTGTTCTGAGCACAACACTTTTTCTCCTTGCTATTAATGATTTGGCCTCTAGTCTTCCATCAAATATTTGGTCATCACTCTGTTGATGACTTCGCTATTGCCTGTGCAGGCGCTGACTGTCACCCTATTACAGTTTCTCTCCAGCATGCAGTCAACCGTGTTTCCAATTGGGCCACCACACGTGGGTTTAAATTTTCCAGCACTAAAACCCACCAAATTACTTTCACTAGACGCTCTGTCATCTCCGATCATCCTTTGTACCTCTATGGCTCCCGTATCCCTGAACGTGATAGGTTATCCTGGAAACCTCACATTACCTCTCTGAAGGCAACTTGTCACAGCCGGCTGAACCT